>NC_084584.2:117500-315000 GCF_033978685.3 Nerophis lumbriciformis | reverse complement strand
TGCACGTACACTGTCTCATACACACAGCGTGCACATACACTGTCTCATACACACAGCGTGCACATACACTGTCTCATACACACAGCGTGCACATACACTGTCTCATACACACAGCGTGCACGTACACTGTCTCATACACACAGCGTGCACATACACTGTCTCATACACACAGCGTGCACATACACTGTCTCATACACACAGCGTGCACGTACACTGTCTCATACACACAGCGTGCACATACACTGTCTCATACACACAGCGTGCACATACACTGTCTCATACACACAGCGTGCACATACACTGTCTCATACACACAGCGTGCACATACACTGTCTCATACACACAGCGTGCACATACACTGTCTCATACACACAGCGTGCACATACACTGTCTCATACACACATCATGCACATACACTGTCTCATACACACATCGTGCACATACACTGTCTCATACACACAGCGTGCACGTACACTGTCTCATACACACAGCGTGCACATACACTGTCTCATACACACAGCGTGCACATACACTGTCTCATACACACAGCGTGCACATACACTGTCTCATACACACATCATGCACGTACACTGTCTCATACACACAGCGTGCACGTACACTGTCTCATACACACAGCGTGCACATACACTGTCTCATACACACAGCGTGCACATACACTGTCTCATACACACAGCGTGCACATACACTGTCTCATACACACAGCGTGCACATACACTGTCTCATACACACAGCGTGCACATACACTGTCTCATACACACAGCGTGCACGTACACTGTCTCATACACACAGCGTGCACATACACTGTCTCATACACACAGCGTGCACATACACTGTCTCATACACACAGCGTGCACATACACTGTCTCATACACACAGCGTGCACGTACACTGTCTCATACACACAGCGTGCACATACACTGTCTCATACACACAGCGTGCACATACACTGTCTCATACACACAGCGTGCACGTACACTGTCTCATACACACAGCGTGCACATACACTGTCTCATACACACAGCGTGCACATACACTGTCTCATACACACAGCGTGCACATACACTGTCTCATACACACAGCGTGCACATACACTGTCTCATACACACAGCGTGCACATACACTGTCTCATACACACAGCGTGCACATACACTGTCTCATACACACAGCGTGCACATACACTGTCTCATACACACATCATGCACATACACTGTCTCATACACACATCGTGCACATACACTGTCTCATACACACAGCGTGCACGTACACTGTCTCATACACACAGCGTGCACATACACTGTCTCATACACACAGCGTGCACATACACTGTCTCATACACACAGCGTGCACATACACTGTCTCGTACACACAGCGTGCACATACACTGTCTCATACACACAGCGTGCACATACACTGTCTCATACACACAGCGTGCACATACACTGTCTCATACACACAGCGTGCACGTACACTGTCTCATACACACAGCGTGCACATACACTGTCTCATACACACAGCGTGCACATACACTGTCTCATACACACAGCGTGCACATACACTGTCTCATACACACATCATGCACATACACTGTCTCATACACACATCGTGCACATACACTGTCTCATACACACAGCGTGCACGTACACTGTCTCATACACACAGCGTGCACATACACTGTCTCATACACACAGCGTGCACATACACTGTCTCATACACACAGCGTGCACATACACTGTCTCATACACACAGCGTGCACATACACTGTCTCATACACACATCATGCACATACACTGTCTCATACACACATCGTGCACATACACTGTCTCATACACACAGCGTGCACGTACACTGTCTCATACACACAGCGTGCACGTACACTGTCTCATACACACAGCGTGCACATACACTGTCTCATACACACAGTGTGCACATACACTGTCTCATACACACAGTGTGCACATACACTGTCTCATACACACAGCGTGCACATACACTGTCTCATACACACAGCGTGCACATACACTGTCTCATACACACAGCGTGCACATACACTGTCTCATACACACATCATGCACATACACTGTCTCATACACACAGCGTGCACATACACTGTCTCATACACACAGGGTGCACATACACTGTCTCATACACACAACGTGCACATACACTGTCTCATACACACATCATGCACATACACTGTCTCGTACACACAGCGTGCACATACACTGTCTCATACACACAGCGTGCACATACACTGTCTCATACACACAGCGTGCACATACACTGTCTCATACACACAGCGTGCACATACACTGTCTCATACACACAACGTGCACATACACTGTCTCATACACACAACGTGCACATACACTGTCTCATACACACAACGTGCACATACACTGTCTCATACACACAACGTGCACATACACTGTCTCATACACACAACGTGCACATACACTGTCTCATACACACAACGTGCACATACACTGTCTCATACACACAACGTGCACATACACTGTCTCATACACACAGCGTGCACATACACTGTCTCGTACACACAACGTGCACATACACTGTCTCATACACACAGCGTGCACATACACTGTCTCGTACACACAGCGTGCACATACACTGTCTCATACACACAACGTGCACATACACTGTCTCGTACACACAGCGTGCACATACACTGTCTCATACACACAGCGTGCACATACACTGTCTCATACACACATCATGCACATACACTGTCTCATACACACAGCGTGCACATACACTGTCTCATACACACATCATGCACATACACTGTCTCATACACACAGCGTGCACATACACTGTCTCATACACACAACGTGCACATACACTGTCTCATACACACAGCGTGCACATACACTGTCTCATACACACAGCGTGCACATACACTGTCTCATACACACAGCGTGCACATACACTGTCTCATACACACAGCGTGCACATACACTGTCTCATACACACAGCGTGCACATACACTGTCTCATACACACAGCGTGCACGTACACTGTCTCATACACACAGCGTGCACATACACTGTCTCATACACACAGCGTGCACATACACTGTCTCATACACACAGCGTGCACATACACTGTCTCATACACACAGCGTGCACATACACTGTCTCATACACACAGCGTGCACATACACTGTCTCATACACACAGCGTGCACATACACTGTCTCATACACACAACGTGCACATACACTGTCTCATACACACAACGTGCACATACACTGTCTCATACACACAGCGTGCACATACACTGTCTCGTACACACAGCGTGCACATACACTGTCTCATACACACAGCGTGCACATACACTGTCTCATACACACAACGTGCACATACACTGTCTCGTACACACAGCGTGCACATACACTGTCTCATACACACATCATGCACATACACTGTCTCATACACACATCGTGCACATACACTGTCTCATACACACAGCGTGCACGTACACTGTCTCATACACACAGCGTGCACATACACTGTCTCATACACACAGCGTGCACATACACTGTCTCATACACACAGCGTGCACATACACTGTCTCATACACACAGCGTGCACATACACTGTCTCATACACACATCATGCACATACACTGTCTCATACACACATCGTGCACATACACTGTCTCATACACACAGCGTGCACGTACACTGTCTCATACACACAGCGTGCACATACACTGTCTCATACACACAGCGTGCACATACACTGTCTCATACACACAGTGTGCACATACACTGTCTCATACACACAGCGTGCACATACACTGTCTCATACACACAGCGTGCACATACACTGTCTCATACACACAACGTGCACATACACTGTCTCATACACACATCATGCACATACACTGTCTCATACACACAGCGTGCACATACACTGTCTCATACACACAGTGTGCACATACACTGTCTCATACACACAGCGTGCACGTACACTGTCTCATACACACAGCGTGCACATACACTGTCTCATACACACAGCGTGCACATACACTGTCTCATACACACATCATGCACATACACTGTCTCATACACACAGCGTGCACATACACTGTCTCATACACACAGCGTGCACATACACTGTCTCATACACACAACGTGCACATACACTGTCTCGTACACACAGCGTGCACATACACTGTCTCATACACACATCATGCACATACACTGTCTCATACACACATCGTGCACATACACTGTCTCATACACACAGCGTGCACATACACTGTCTCATACACACAGCGTGCACATACACTGTCTCATACACACAGCGTGCACATACACTGTCTCATACACACAGCGTGCACATACACTGTCTCATACACACATCATGCACATACACTGTCTCATACACACATCGTGCACATACACTGTCTCATACACACAGCGTGCACGTACACTGTCTCATACACACAGCGTGCACATACACTGTCTCATACACACATCATGCACATACACTGTCTCATACACACATCGTGCACATACACTGTCTCATACACACAGCGTGCACGTACACTGTCTCATACACACAGCGTGCACATACACTGTCTCATACACACATCATGCACATACACTGTCTCATACACACATCGTGCACATACACTGTCTCATACACACATCGTGCACATACACTGTCTCATACACACAGCGTGCACATACACTGTCTCATACACACAGCGTGCACATACACTGTCTCATACACACATCATGCACATACACTGTCTCATACACACATCGTGCACATACACTGTCTCATACACACAGCGTGCACGTACACTGTCTCATACACACAGCGTGCACATACACTGTCTCATACACACAGCGTGCACATACACTGTCTCATACACACAGTGTGCACATACACTGTCTCATACACACAGCGTGCACATACACTGTCTCATACACACAGCGTGCACATACACTGTCTCATACACACAACGTGCACATACACTGTCTCATACACACATCATGCACATACACTGTCTCATACACACAGCGTGCACATACACTGTCTCATACACACAGTGTGCACATACACTGTCTCATACACACAGCGTGCACGTACACTGTCTCATACACACAGCGTGCACATACACTGTCTCATACACACAGCGTGCACATACACTGTCTCATACACACATCATGCACATACACTGTCTCATACACACAGCGTGCACATACACTGTCTCATACACACAGCGTGCACATACACTGTCTCATACACACAACGTGCACATACACTGTCTCGTACACACAGCGTGCACATACACTGTCTCATACACACATCATGCACATACACTGTCTCATACACACATCGTGCACATACACTGTCTCATACACACAGCGTGCACATACACTGTCTCATACACACAGCGTGCACATACACTGTCTCATACACACAGCGTGCACATACACTGTCTCATACACACAGCGTGCACATACACTGTCTCATACACACATCATGCACATACACTGTCTCATACACACATCGTGCACATACACTGTCTCATACACACAGCGTGCACGTACACTGTCTCATACACACAGCGTGCACATACACTGTCTCATACACACATCATGCACATACACTGTCTCATACACACATCGTGCACATACACTGTCTCATACACACAGCGTGCACGTACACTGTCTCATACACACAGCGTGCACATACACTGTCTCATACACACATCATGCACATACACTGTCTCATACACACATCGTGCACATACACTGTCTCATACACACATCGTGCACATACACTGTCTCATACACACAGCGTGCACATACACTGTCTCATACACACAACGTGCACATACACTGTCTCATACACACAACGTGCACATACACTGTCTCATACACACATCGTGCACATACACTGTCTCATACACACAACGTGCACATACACTGTCTCATACACACATCGTGCACATACACTGTCTCATACACACATCATGCACATACACTGTCTCATACACACATCGTGCACATACACTGTCTCATACACACAGCGTGCACATACACTGTCTCATACACACAGCGTGCACATACACTGTCTCATACACACAGCGTGCACATACACTGTCTCATACACACAGCGTGCACATACACTGTCTCATACACACATCATGCACATACACTGTCTCATACACACAGCGTGCACATACACTGTCTCATACACACAGTGTGCACATACACTGTCTCATACACACAGCGTGCACATACACTGTCTCATACACACAGCGTGCACATACACTGTCTCATACACACAACGTGCACATACACTGTCTCATACACACATCATGCACATACACTGTCTCATACACACAGCGTGCACATACACTGTCTCATACACACAGTGTGCACATACACTGTCTCATACACACAGCGTGCACGTACACTGTCTCATACACACAGCGTGCACATACACTGTCTCATACACACAGCGTGCACATACACTGTCTCATACACACATCATGCACATACACTGTCTCATACACACAGCGTGCACATACACTGTCTCATACACACAGCGTGCACATACACTGTCTCATACACACAACGTGCACATACACTGTCTCATACACACATCATGCACATACACTGTCTCATACACACAGCGTGCACATACACTGTCTCATACACACAACGTGCACATACACTGTCTCATACACACAGCGTGCACATACACTGTCTCATACACACAGCGTGCACATACACTGTCTCATACACACAGCGTGCACATACACTGTCTCATACACACAGCGTGCACATACACTGTCTCATACACACAGCGTGCACATACACTGTCTCATACACACAACGTGCACATACACTGTCTCATACACACAGCGTGCACATACACTGTCTCATACACACAGCGTGCACATACACTGTCTCGTACACACAACGTGCACATACACTGTCTCATACACACAGCGTGCACATACACTGTCTCATACACACAACGTGCACATACACTGTCTCATACACACAGCGTGCACATACACTGTCTCGTACACACAACGTGCACATACACTGTCTCATACACACAGTGTGCACATACACTGTCTCATACACACAGCGTGCACATACACTAAAACAGTGTGAGAGAATCAACTAATGTCATGTTGTTGCTATGATAGAATATGACAGCTAATGCTAATAGCTAAGCTAAACACTATCGTTAGCTAACAGTTTAAGTGGGCCATAGTTGATGTGCTCAAAGCAGGAAGAGGAATGTAACGTTTACAAGCCTTTGGAAAGAGGATGGCAAGCGTGTAAAGGTTGCAAAGAGTCACTTGAAAGGCCCGAACATGCTGTGGTGGAAGGTACACGGAGCACAGTCCTAAATGTAAAGTAGTCAGTCTTGTAACAACAACAAGTTGACTGTAAGTCTTTAAAAGTCTTATTGTTGAAACTAATATTGATGCTAACTTTGCTATACTGCACCAGTCTGCTAACTATTATAAATCCTTCAACTCTAATTCATTGTGCAACATTATTGCCACATCTTCACCTGAAGCAAAATCCTAAAATAAAATATGTTTCCAAAGGCCCCAAATGTCCAGATTTGGAAATGTTTGTATCTATTTTCAAAGTCCAGAGGAATATGTTTCCACAGAGCAGCCTTACGTCGCTCCTCTAAGTCCAGCGTCCTCCATTGTGTTTCCACAGAGCAGCTACCTGTATCACCTTACGTCACTCCCTTAAGTCCAGCGTCCTCCATTGTGTTTCCACAGAGCAGCTACCTGTATCTCCTTATGTCGCTCCTCTAAGTCCACCGTCCTTCATTGTGTTTCCACAGAGCAGCTACCTGTATCACCTTACGTCACTCCCTTAAGTCCAGCGTCCTCCATTGTGTTTCCACAGAGCAGCTACCTGTATCACCTTACGTCACTCCCTTAAGTCCAGCGTCCTCCATTGTGTTTCCACAGAGCAGCTACCTGTATCTCCTTATGTCGCTCCTCTAAGTCCACCGTCCTTCATTGTGTTTCCACAGAGCAGCTACCTGTATCACCTTACGTCACTCCCTTAAGTCCACCGTCCTTCATTGTGTTTCCACAGAGCAGCTACCTGTATCACCTTACGTCACTCCCTTAAGTCCAGCGTCCTCCATTGTGTTTCCACAGAGCAGCTACCTGTATCACCTTACGTCACTCCCTTAAGTCCAGCGTCCTCCATTGTGTTTCCACAGAGCAGCTACCTGTATCGCCTTACGTCACTCCTCTAAGTCCACCGTCCTCCATTGTGTTTCCACAGAGCAGCTACCTGTATCTCCTTACATCGCTCCTCTAAGTCCACCGTCCTTCATTGTGTTTCCACAGAGCAGCTACCTGTATCACCTTACGTCGCTTCTCTAAGTCCAGCGTCCTCCATTGTGTTTCCACAGAGCAGCTACCTGTATCTCCTTACGTCGCTCCTCTAAGTCCACCGTCCTTCATTGTGTTTCCACAGAGCAGCTACCTGTATCGCCTTATGTCACTCCCTTAAGTCCACCGTCCTTCATTGTGTTTCCACAGAGCAGCTACCTGTATCTCCTTACGTCGCTCCTCTAAGTCCACCGTCCTTCATTGTGTTTCCACAGAGCAGCTACCTGTATCTCCTTACGTCGCTCCTCTAAGTCCAGCGTCCTTCATTGTGTTTCCACAGAGCAGCTACCTGTATCTCCTTACGTCGCTCCTCTAAGTCCACCGTCCTTCATTGTGTTTCCACAGAGCAGCTACCTGTATCGCCTTATGTCACTCCCTTAAGTCCACCGTCCTTCATTGTGTTTCCACAGAGCAGCTACCTGTATCGCCTTATGTCACTCCCTTAAGTCCACCGTCCTTCATTGTGTTTCCACAGAGCAGCTACCTGTATCTCCTTACGTCGCTCCTCTAAGTCCACCGTCCTTCATTGTGTTTCCACAGAGCAGCTACCTGTATCGCCTTATGTCACTCCCTTAAGTCCACCGTCCTTCATTGTGTTTCCACAGAGCAGCTACCTGTGTCACCTTACGTCGCTCCTCTAAGTCCAGCGTCCTCCATTGTGTTTCCACAGAGCAGCTACCTGTATCTCCTTACATCGCTCCTCTAAGTCCACCGTCCTTCATTGTGTTTCCACAGAGCAGCTACCTGTATCACCTTACGTCGCTTCTCTAAGTCCAGCGTCCTCCATTGTGTTTCCACAGAGCAGCTACCTGTATCTCCTTACGTCGCTCCTCTAAGTCCACCGTCCTTCATTGTGTTTCCACAGAGCAGCTACCTGTATCGCCTTATGTCACTCCCTTAAGTCCACCGTCCTCCATTGTGTTTCCACAGAGCAGCTACCTGTATCTCCTTACGTCGCTCCTCTAAGTCCACCGTCCTTCATTGTGTTTCCACAGAGCAGCTACCTGTATCTCCTTACGTCGCTCCTCTAAGTCCAGCGTCCTTCATTGTGTTTCCACAGAGCAGCTACCTGTATCTCCTTACGTCGCTCCTCTAAGTCCACCGTCCTTCATTGTGTTTCCACAGAGCAGCTACCTGTATCGCCTTATGTCACTCCCTTAAGTCCACCGTCCTTCATTGTGTTTCCACAGAGCAGCTACCTGTGTCACCTTACGTCGCTCCTCTAAGTCCAGCGTCCTCCATTGTGTTTCCACAGAGCAGCTACCTGTATCGCCTTACGTCACTCCCTTAAGTCCAGCGTCCTCCATTGTGTTTCCACAGAGCAGCTACCTGTATCACCTTACGTCACTCCCTTAAGTCCAGCGTCCTCCATTGTGTTTCCACAGAGCAGCTACCTGTATCGCCTTACGTCGCTCCTCTAAGTCCAGCGTCCTCCATTGTGTTTCCACAGAGCAGCTACCTGTATCACCTTACGTCACTCCCTTAAGTCCAGCGTCCTCCATTGTGTTTCCACAGAGCAGCTACCTGTATCGCCTTACGTCGCTCCTCTAAGTCCAGCGTCCTTCATTGTGTTTCCACAGAGCAGCTACCTGTATCGCCTTACGTCGCTCCTCTAAGTCCACCGTCCTCCATTGTGTTTCCACAGAGCAGCTACCTGTATCTCCTTACGTCGCTCCTCTAAGTCCAGCGTCCTCCATTGTGTTTCCACAGAGCAGCTAACTGTATCTCCTTACGTCGCTCCTCTAAGTCCACCGTCCTTCATTGTGTTTCCACAGAGCAGCTACCTGTATCTCCTTACGTCGCTCCTCTAAGTCCACCGTCCTCCATTGTGTTTCCACAGAGCAGCTACCTGTATCTCCTTACGTCGCTCCTCTAAGTCCACCGTCCTTCATTGTGTTTCCACAGAGCAGCTACCTGTATCACCTTACGTCGCTCCTCTAAGTCCACCGTCCTCCATTGTGTTTCCACAGAGCAGCTACCTGTATCACCTTACGTCACTCCCTTAAGTCCACCGTCCTTCATTGTGTTTCCACAGAGCAGCTACCTGTATCACCTTACGTCACTCCCTTAAGTCCAGCGTCCTCCATTGTGTTTCCACAGAGCAGCTACCTGTATCGCCTTACGTCACTCCTCTAAGTCCACCGTCCTCCATTGTGTTTCCACAGAGCAGCTACCTGTATCTCCTTACATCGCTCCTCTAAGTCCACCGTCCTCCATTGTGTTTCCACAGAGCAGCTACCTGTATCACCTTACGTCGCTTCTCTAAGTCCAGCGTCCTCCATTGTGTTTCCACAGAGCAGCTACCTGTATCTCCTTACGTCGCTCCTCTAAGTCCACCGTCCTTCATTGTGTTTCCACAGAGCAGCTACCTGTATCTCCTTACGTCGCTCCTCTAAGTCCACCGTCCTTCATTGTGTTTCCACAGAGCAGCTACCTGTATCGCCTTATGTCACTCCCTTAAGTCCACCGTCCTTCATTGTGTTTCCACAGAGCAGCTACCTGTGTCACCTTACGTCGCTCCTCTAAGTCCAGCGTCCTCCATTGTGTTTCCACAGAGCAGCTACCTGTATCGCCTTACGTCACTCCCTTAAGTCCAGCGTCCTCCATTGTGTTTCCACAGAGCAGCTACCTGTATCACCTTACGTCACTCCCTTAAGTCCAGCGTCCTCCATTGTGTTTCCACAGAGCAGCTACCTGTATCGCCTTACGTCGCTCCTCTAAGTCCAGCGTCCTTCATTGTGTTTCCACAGAGCAGCTACCTGTATCGCCTTACGTCGCTCCTCTAAGTCCAGCGTCCTTCATTGTGTTTCCACAGAGCAGCTACCTGTATCGCCTTACGTCGCTCCTCTAAGTCCACCGTCCTCCATTGTGTTTCCACAGAGCAGCTACCTGTATCTCCTTACGTCGCTCCTCTAAGTCCACCGTCCTCCATTGTGTTTCCACAGAGCAGCTACCTGTATCTCCTTACGTCGCTCCTCTAAGTCCACCGTCCTTCATTGTGTTTCCACAGAGCAGCTACCTGTATCACCTTACGTCACTCCCTTAAGTCCAGCGTCCTCCATTGTGTTTCCACAGAGCAGCTACCTGTATCGCCTTACGTCGCTCCTCTAAGTCCACCGTCCTTCATTGTGTTTCCACAGAGCAGCTACCTGTATCTCCTTACGTCGCTCCTCTAAGTCCACCGTCCTCCATTGTGTTTCCACAGAGCAGCTACCTGTATCACCTTACGTCGCTCCTCTAAGTCCACCGTCCTTCATTGTGTTTCCACAGAGCAGCTACCTGTATCGCCTTACGTCGCTTCTCTAAGTCCAGCGTCCTCCATTGTGTTTCCACAGAGCAGCTACCTGTATCGCCTTATGTCACTCCCTTAAGTCCACCGTCCTCCATTGTGTTTCCACAGAGCAGCTGCCTGTATCTCCTTACGTCGCTCCTCTAAGTCCACCGTCCTTCATTGTGTTTCCACAGAGCAGCTACCTGTATCACCTTACGTCGCTCCTCTAAGTCCAGCGTCCTCCATTGTGTTTCCACAGAGCAGCTACCTGTATCGCCTTATGTCACTCCCTTAAGTCCACCGTCCTCCATTGTGTTTCCACAGAGCAGCTGCCTGTATCTCCTTACGTCGCTCCTCTAAGTCCACCATCCTCCATTGTGTTTCCACAGAGCAGCTGCCTGTATCTCCTTACGTCGCTCCTCTAAGTCCACCGTCCTTCATTGTGTTTCCACAGAGCAGCTACCTGTATCTCCTTACGTCGCTCCTCTAAGTCCACCGTCCTCCATTGTGTTTCCACAGAGCAGCTACCTGTATCTCCTTACGTCGCTCCTCTAAGTCCACCGTCCTCCATTGTGTTTCCACAGAGCAGCTACCTGTATCTCCTTACGTCGCTCCTCTAAGTCCACCGTCCTCCATTGTGTTTCCACAGAGCAGCTACCTGTATCTCCTTACGTCGCTCCTCTAAGTCCACCGTCCTTCATTGTGTTTCCACAGAGCAGCTACCTGTATCACCTTACGTCACTCCCTTAAGTCCAGCGTCCTCCATTGTGTTTCCACAGAGCAGCTACCTGTATCGCCTTACGTCGCTCCTCTAAGTCCAGCGTCCTCCATTGTGTTTCCACAGAGCAGCTACCTGTATCGCCTTATGTCACTCCCTTAAGTCCACCGTCCTCCATTGTGTTTCCACAGAGCAGCTGCCTGTATCTCCTTACGTCGCTCCTCTAAGTCCACCGTCCTTCATTGTGTTTCCACAGAGCAGCTACCTGTATCACCTTACGTCGCTCCTCTAAGTCCAGCGTCCTCCATTGTGTTTCCACAGAGCAGCTACCTGTATCGCCTTATGTCACTCCCTTAAGTCCACCGTCCTCCATTGTGTTTCCACAGAGCAGCTGCCTGTATCTCCTTACGTCGCTCCTCTAAGTCCACCGTCCTCCATTGTGTTTCCACAGAGCAGCTACCTGTATCTCCTTACGTCGCTCCTCTAAGTCCACCGTCCTCCATTGTGTTTCCACAGAGCAGCTACCTGTATCGCCTTACGTCGCTCCTCTAAGTCCACCGTCCTTCATTGTGTTTCCACAGAGCAGCTACCTGTATCACCTTACGTCGCTCCTCTAAGTCCAGCGTCCTCCATTGTGTTTCCACAGAGCAGCTACCTGTATCGCCTTACGTCGCTCCTCTAAGTCCACCGTCCTTCATTGTGTTTCCACAGAGCAGCTACCTGTATCTCCTTACGTCGCTCCTCTAAGTCCACCGTCCTCCATTGTGTTTCCACAGAGCAGCTACCTGTATCTCCTTACGTCGCTCCTTTAAGTCCACCGTCCTTCATTGTGTTTCCACAGAGCAGCTACCTGTATCTCCTTACGTCGCTTCTCTAAGTCCAGCGTCCTCCATTGTGTTTCCACAGAGCAGCTACCTGTATCACCTTACGTCGCTTCTCTAAGTCCAGCGTCCTCCATTGTGTTTCCACAGAGCAGCTACCTGTATCGCCTTATGTCACTCCTCTAAGTCCACCGTCCTTCATTGTGTTTCCACAGAGCAGCTACCTGTATCTCCTTACGTCGCTCCTCTAAGTCCAGCGTCCTCCATTGTGTTTCCACAGAGCAGCTACCTGTATCTCCTTACGTCGCTTCTCTAAGTCCACCGTCCTCCATTGTGTTTCCACAGAGCAGCTACCTGTATCGCCTTATGTCACTCCCTTAAGTCCACCGTCCTCCATTGTGTTTCCACAGAGCAGCTACCTGTATCACCTTACGTCGCTCCTCTAAGTCCACCGTCCTTCATTGTGTTTCCACAGAGCAGCTACCTGTATCTCCTTACGTCGCTCCTCTAAGTCCACCGTCCTTCATTGTGTTTCCACAGAGCAGCTACCTGTATCGCCTTATGTCACTCCCTTAAGTCCACCGTCCTCCATTGTGTTTCCACAGAGCAGCTGCCTGTATCTCCTTACGTCGCTCCTCTAAGTCCACCGTCCTTCATTGTGTTTCCACAGAGCAGCTACCTGTATCACCTTACGTCGCTCCTCTAAGTCCAGCGTCCTTCATTGTGTTTCCACAGAGCAGCTACCTGTATCTCCTTACGTCGCTTCTCTAAGTCCACCGTCCTCCATTGTGTTTCCACAGAGCAGCTACCTGTATCGCCTTATGTCACTCCCTTAAGTCCACCGTCCTCCATTGTGTTTCCACAGAGCAGCTGCCTGTATCTCCTTACGTCGCTCCTCTGTCCACCGTCCTTCATTGTGTTTCCACAGAGCAGCTACCTGTATCACCTTACGTCACTCCCTTAAGTCCAGCGTCCTCCATTGTGTTTCCACAGAGCAGCTACCTGTATCACCTTACGTCACTCCCTTAAGTCCAGCGTCCTCCATTGTGTTTCCACAGAGCAGCTACCTGTATCACCTTACGTCACTCCCTTAAGTCCAGCGTCCTCCATTGTGTTTCCACAGAGCAGCTACCTGTATCTCCTTATGTCGCTCCTCTAAGTCCACTGTCCTCCATTGTGTTTCCACAGAGCAGCTACCTGTATCACCTTACGTCACTCCCTTAAGTCCACCGTCCTTCATTGTGTTTCCACAGAGCAGCTACCTGTATCACCTTACGTCACTCCCTTAAGTCCAGCGTCCTCCATTGTGTTTCCACAGAGCAGCTACCTGTATCACCTTACGTCACTCCCTTAAGTCCAGCGTCCTCCATTGTGTTTCCACAGAGCAGCTACCTGTATCGCCTTACGTCACTCCTCTAAGTCCACCGTCCTCCATTGTGTTTCCACAGAGCAGCTACCTGTATCTCCTTACATCGCTCCTCTAAGTCCACCGTCCTTCATTGTGTTTCCACAGAGCAGCTACCTGTATCACCTTACGTCGCTTCTCTAAGTCCAGCGTCCTCCATTGTGTTTCCACAGAGCAGCTACCTGTATCTCCTTACGTCGCTCCTCTAAGTCCACCGTCCTTCATTGTGTTTCCACAGAGCAGCTACCTGTATCGCCTTATGTCACTCCCTTAAGTCCACCGTCCTCCATTGTGTTTCCACAGAGCAGCTACCTGTATCTCCTTACGTCGCTCCTCTAAGTCCAGCGTCCTTCATTGTGTTTCCACAGAGCAGCTACCTGTATCTCCTTACGTCGCTCCTCTAAGTCCACCGTCCTTCATTGTGTTTCCACAGAGCAGCTACCTGTATCTCCTTACGTCGCTCCTCTAAGTCCACCGTCCTTCATTGTGTTTCCACAGAGCAGCTACCTGTATCTCCTTATGTCACTCCCTTAAGTCCACCGTCCTTCATTGTGTTTCCACAGAGCAGCTACCTGTATCTCCTTACGTCGCTCCTCTAAGTCCAGCGTCCTTCATTGTGTTTCCACAGAGCAGCTACCTGTATCTCCTTACGTCGCTCCTCTAAGTCCACCGTCCTTCATTGTGTTTCCACAGAGCAGCTACCTGTATCTCCTTACGTCGCTCCTCTAAGTCCAGCGTCCTTCATTGTGTTTCCACAGAGCAGCTACCTGTATCTCCTTACGTCGCTCCTCTAAGTCCACCGTCCTTCATTGTGTTTCCACAGAGCAGCTACCTGTATCGCCTTATGTCACTCCCTTAAGTCCAGCGTCCTCCATTGTGTTTCCACAGAGCAGCTACCTGTATCACCTTACGTCACTCCCTTAAGTCCAGCGTCCTCCATTGTGTTTCCACAGAGCAGCTACCTGTATCGCCTTACGTCGCTCCTCTAAGTCCAGCGTCCTTCATTGTGTTTCCACAGAGCAGCTACCTGTATCGCCTTACGTCGCTCCTCTAAGTCCACCGTCCTCCATTGTGTTTCCACAGAGCAGCTACCTGTATCTCCTTACGTCGCTCCTCTAAGTCCAGCGTCCTCCATTGTGTTTCCACAGAGCAGCTACCTGTATCTCCTTACGTCGCTCCTCTAAGTCCACCGTCCTTCATTGTGTTTCCACAGAGCAGCTACCTGTATCACCTTACGTCACTCCCTTAAGTCCAGCGTCCTCCATTGTGTTTCCACAGAGCAGCTACCTGTATCGCCTTACGTCGCTCCTCTAAGTCCACCGTCCTTCATTGTGTTTCCACAGAGCAGCTACCTGTATCTCCTTACGTCGCTCCTCTAAGTCCACCGTCCTCCATTGTGTTTCCACAGAGCAGCTACCTGTATCTCCTTACGTCGCTCCTCTAAGTCCACCGTCCTTCATTGTGTTTCCACAGAGCAGCTACCTGTATCACCTTACGTCGCTCCTCTAAGTCCACCGTCCTCCATTGTGTTTCCACAGAGCAGCTACCTGTATCACCTTACGTCACTCCCTTAAGTCCACCGTCCTTCATTGTGTTTCCACAGAGCAGCTACCTGTATCACCTTACGTCACTCCCTTAAGTCCAGCGTCCTCCATTGTGTTTCCACAGAGCAGCTACCTGTATCACCTTACGTCACTCCCTTAAGTCCAGCGTCCTCCATTGTGTTTCCACAGAGCAGCTACCTGTATCGCCTTACGTCACTCCTCTAAGTCCACCGTCCTCCATTGTGTTTCCACAGAGCAGCTACCTGTATCACCTTACGTCGCTTCTCTAAGTCCAGCGTCCTCCATTGTGTTTCCACAGAGCAGCTACCTGTATCTCCTTACGTCGCTCCTCTAAGTCCACCGTCCTTCATTGTGTTTCCACAGAGCAGCTACCTGTATCTCCTTACGTCGCTCCTCTAAGTCCACCGTCCTTCATTGTGTTTCCACAGAGCAGCTACCTGTATCTCCTTACGTCGCTCCTCTAAGTCCAGCGTCCTTCATTGTGTTTCCACAGAGCAGCTACCTGTATCTCCTTACGTCGCTCCTCTAAGTCCACCGTCCTTCATTGTGTTTCCACAGAGCAGCTACCTGTATCGCCTTATGTCACTCCCTTAAGTCCACCGTCCTTCATTGTGTTTCCACAGAGCAGCTACCTGTATCGCCTTATGTCACTCCCTTAAGTCCACCGTCCTTCATTGTGTTTCCACAGAGCAGCTACCTGTATCTCCTTACGTCGCTCCTCTAAGTCCACCGTCCTTCATTGTGTTTCCACAGAGCAGCTACCTGTATCGCCTTATGTCACTCCCTTAAGTCCACCGTCCTTCATTGTGTTTCCACAGAGCAGCTACCTGTGTCACCTTACGTCGCTCCTCTAAGTCCAGCGTCCTCCATTGTGTTTCCACAGAGCAGCTACCTGTATCTCCTTACATCGCTCCTCTAAGTCCACCGTCCTTCATTGTGTTTCCACAGAGCAGCTACCTGTATCACCTTACGTCGCTTCTCTAAGTCCAGCGTCCTCCATTGTGTTTCCACAGAGCAGCTACCTGTATCTCCTTACGTCGCTCCTCTAAGTCCACCGTCCTTCATTGTGTTTCCACAGAGCAGCTACCTGTATCGCCTTATGTCACTCCCTTAAGTCCACCGTCCTCCATTGTGTTTCCACAGAGCAGCTACCTGTATCTCCTTACGTCGCTCCTCTAAGTCCACCGTCCTTCATTGTGTTTCCACAGAGCAGCTACCTGTATCTCCTTACGTCGCTCCTCTAAGTCCAGCGTCCTTCATTGTGTTTCCACAGAGCAGCTACCTGTATCTCCTTACGTCGCTCCTCTAAGTCCACCGTCCTTCATTGTGTTTCCACAGAGCAGCTACCTGTATCGCCTTATGTCACTCCCTTAAGTCCACCGTCCTTCATTGTGTTTCCACAGAGCAGCTACCTGTGTCACCTTACGTCGCTCCTCTAAGTCCAGCGTCCTCCATTGTGTTTCCACAGAGCAGCTACCTGTATCGCCTTACGTCACTCCCTTAAGTCCAGCGTCCTCCATTGTGTTTCCACAGAGCAGCTACCTGTATCACCTTACGTCACTCCCTTAAGTCCAGCGTCCTCCATTGTGTTTCCACAGAGCAGCTACCTGTATCGCCTTACGTCGCTCCTCTAAGTCCAGCGTCCTTCATTGTGTTTCCACAGAGCAGCTACCTGTATCGCCTTACGTCGCTCCTCTAAGTCCACCGTCCTCCATTGTGTTTCCACAGAGCAGCTACCTGTATCTCCTTACGTCGCTCCTCTAAGTCCAGCGTCCTCCATTGTGTTTCCACAGAGCAGCTAACTGTATCTCCTTACGTCGCTCCTCTAAGTCCACCGTCCTTCATTGTGTTTCCACAGAGCAGCTACCTGTATCTCCTTACGTCGCTCCTCTAAGTCCACCGTCCTCCATTGTGTTTCCACAGAGCAGCTACCTGTATCTCCTTACGTCGCTCCTCTAAGTCCACCGTCCTTCATTGTGTTTCCACAGAGCAGCTACCTGTATCACCTTACGTCGCTCCTCTAAGTCCACCGTCCTCCATTGTGTTTCCACAGAGCAGCTACCTGTATCACCTTACGTCACTCCCTTAAGTCCACCGTCCTTCATTGTGTTTCCACAGAGCAGCTACCTGTATCACCTTACGTCACTCCCTTAAGTCCAGCGTCCTCCATTGTGTTTCCACAGAGCAGCTACCTGTATCGCCTTACGTCACTCCTCTAAGTCCACCGTCCTCCATTGTGTTTCCACAGAGCAGCTACCTGTATCTCCTTACATCGCTCCTCTAAGTCCACCGTCCTCCATTGTGTTTCCACAGAGCAGCTACCTGTATCACCTTACGTCGCTTCTCTAAGTCCAGCGTCCTCCATTGTGTTTCCACAGAGCAGCTACCTGTATCTCCTTACGTCGCTCCTCTAAGTCCACCGTCCTTCATTGTGTTTCCACAGAGCAGCTACCTGTATCTCCTTACGTCGCTCCTCTAAGTCCACCGTCCTTCATTGTGTTTCCACAGAGCAGCTACCTGTATCGCCTTATGTCACTCCCTTAAGTCCACCGTCCTTCATTGTGTTTCCACAGAGCAGCTACCTGTGTCACCTTACGTCGCTCCTCTAAGTCCAGCGTCCTCCATTGTGTTTCCACAGAGCAGCTACCTGTATCGCCTTACGTCACTCCCTTAAGTCCAGCGTCCTCCATTGTGTTTCCACAGAGCAGCTACCTGTATCACCTTACGTCACTCCCTTAAGTCCAGCGTCCTCCATTGTGTTTCCACAGAGCAGCTACCTGTATCGCCTTACGTCGCTCCTCTAAGTCCAGCGTCCTTCATTGTGTTTCCACAGAGCAGCTACCTGTATCGCCTTACGTCGCTCCTCTAAGTCCAGCGTCCTTCATTGTGTTTCCACAGAGCAGCTACCTGTATCGCCTTACGTCGCTCCTCTAAGTCCACCGTCCTCCATTGTGTTTCCACAGAGCAGCTACCTGTATCTCCTTACGTCGCTCCTCTAAGTCCACCGTCCTCCATTGTGTTTCCACAGAGCAGCTACCTGTATCTCCTTACGTCGCTCCTCTAAGTCCACCGTCCTTCATTGTGTTTCCACAGAGCAGCTACCTGTATCACCTTACGTCACTCCCTTAAGTCCAGCGTCCTCCATTGTGTTTCCACAGAGCAGCTACCTGTATCGCCTTACGTCGCTCCTCTAAGTCCACCGTCCTTCATTGTGTTTCCACAGAGCAGCTACCTGTATCTCCTTACGTCGCTCCTCTAAGTCCACCGTCCTCCATTGTGTTTCCACAGAGCAGCTACCTGTATCACCTTACGTCGCTCCTCTAAGTCCACCGTCCTTCATTGTGTTTCCACAGAGCAGCTACCTGTATCGCCTTACGTCGCTTCTCTAAGTCCAGCGTCCTCCATTGTGTTTCCACAGAGCAGCTACCTGTATCGCCTTATGTCACTCCCTTAAGTCCACCGTCCTCCATTGTGTTTCCACAGAGCAGCTGCCTGTATCTCCTTACGTCGCTCCTCTAAGTCCACCGTCCTTCATTGTGTTTCCACAGAGCAGCTACCTGTATCACCTTACGTCGCTCCTCTAAGTCCAGCGTCCTCCATTGTGTTTCCACAGAGCAGCTACCTGTATCGCCTTATGTCACTCCCTTAAGTCCACCGTCCTCCATTGTGTTTCCACAGAGCAGCTGCCTGTATCTCCTTACGTCGCTCCTCTAAGTCCACCATCCTCCATTGTGTTTCCACAGAGCAGCTGCCTGTATCTCCTTACGTCGCTCCTCTAAGTCCACCGTCCTTCATTGTGTTTCCACAGAGCAGCTACCTGTATCTCCTTACGTCGCTCCTCTAAGTCCACCGTCCTCCATTGTGTTTCCACAGAGCAGCTACCTGTATCTCCTTACGTCGCTCCTCTAAGTCCACCGTCCTCCATTGTGTTTCCACAGAGCAGCTACCTGTATCTCCTTACGTCGCTCCTCTAAGTCCACCGTCCTCCATTGTGTTTCCACAGAGCAGCTACCTGTATCTCCTTACGTCGCTCCTCTAAGTCCACCGTCCTTCATTGTGTTTCCACAGAGCAGCTACCTGTATCACCTTACGTCACTCCCTTAAGTCCAGCGTCCTCCATTGTGTTTCCACAGAGCAGCTACCTGTATCGCCTTACGTCGCTCCTCTAAGTCCAGCGTCCTCCATTGTGTTTCCACAGAGCAGCTACCTGTATCGCCTTATGTCACTCCCTTAAGTCCACCGTCCTCCATTGTGTTTCCACAGAGCAGCTGCCTGTATCTCCTTACGTCGCTCCTCTAAGTCCACCGTCCTTCATTGTGTTTCCACAGAGCAGCTACCTGTATCACCTTACGTCGCTCCTCTAAGTCCAGCGTCCTCCATTGTGTTTCCACAGAGCAGCTACCTGTATCGCCTTATGTCACTCCCTTAAGTCCACCGTCCTCCATTGTGTTTCCACAGAGCAGCTGCCTGTATCTCCTTACGTCGCTCCTCTAAGTCCACCGTCCTCCATTGTGTTTCCACAGAGCAGCTACCTGTATCTCCTTACGTCGCTCCTCTAAGTCCACCGTCCTCCATTGTGTTTCCACAGAGCAGCTACCTGTATCGCCTTACGTCGCTCCTCTAAGTCCACCGTCCTTCATTGTGTTTCCACAGAGCAGCTACCTGTATCACCTTACGTCGCTCCTCTAAGTCCAGCGTCCTCCATTGTGTTTCCACAGAGCAGCTACCTGTATCGCCTTACGTCGCTCCTCTAAGTCCACCGTCCTTCATTGTGTTTCCACAGAGCAGCTACCTGTATCTCCTTACGTCGCTCCTCTAAGTCCACCGTCCTCCATTGTGTTTCCACAGAGCAGCTACCTGTATCTCCTTACGTCGCTCCTTTAAGTCCACCGTCCTTCATTGTGTTTCCACAGAGCAGCTACCTGTATCTCCTTACGTCGCTTCTCTAAGTCCAGCGTCCTCCATTGTGTTTCCACAGAGCAGCTACCTGTATCACCTTACGTCGCTTCTCTAAGTCCAGCGTCCTCCATTGTGTTTCCACAGAGCAGCTACCTGTATCGCCTTATGTCACTCCTCTAAGTCCACCGTCCTTCATTGTGTTTCCACAGAGCAGCTACCTGTATCTCCTTACGTCGCTCCTCTAAGTCCAGCGTCCTCCATTGTGTTTCCACAGAGCAGCTACCTGTATCTCCTTACGTCGCTTCTCTAAGTCCACCGTCCTCCATTGTGTTTCCACAGAGCAGCTACCTGTATCGCCTTATGTCACTCCCTTAAGTCCACCGTCCTCCATTGTGTTTCCACAGAGCAGCTACCTGTATCACCTTACGTCGCTCCTCTAAGTCCACCGTCCTTCATTGTGTTTCCACAGAGCAGCTACCTGTATCTCCTTACGTCGCTCCTCTAAGTCCACCGTCCTTCATTGTGTTTCCACAGAGCAGCTACCTGTATCGCCTTATGTCACTCCCTTAAGTCCACCGTCCTCCATTGTGTTTCCACAGAGCAGCTGCCTGTATCTCCTTACGTCGCTCCTCTAAGTCCACCGTCCTTCATTGTGTTTCCACAGAGCAGCTACCTGTATCACCTTACGTCGCTCCTCTAAGTCCAGCGTCCTTCATTGTGTTTCCACAGAGCAGCTACCTGTATCTCCTTACGTCGCTTCTCTAAGTCCACCGTCCTCCATTGTGTTTCCACAGAGCAGCTACCTGTATCGCCTTATGTCACTCCCTTAAGTCCACCGTCCTCCATTGTGTTTCCACAGAGCAGCTGCCTGTATCTCCTTACGTCGCTCCTCTAAGTCCACCGTCCTTCATTGTGTTTCCACAGAGCAGCTACCTGTATCACCTTACGTCACTCCCTTAAGTCCAGCGTCCTCCATTGTGTTTCCACAGAGCAGCTACCTGTATCACCTTACGTCACTCCCTTAAGTCCAGCGTCCTCCATTGTGTTTCCACAGAGCAGCTACCTGTATCACCTTACGTCACTCCCTTAAGTCCAGCGTCCTCCATTGTGTTTCCACAGAGCAGCTACCTGTATCTCCTTATGTCGCTCCTCTAAGTCCACTGTCCTCCATTGTGTTTCCACAGAGCAGCTACCTGTATCACCTTACGTCACTCCCTTAAGTCCACCGTCCTTCATTGTGTTTCCACAGAGCAGCTACCTGTATCACCTTACGTCACTCCCTTAAGTCCAGCGTCCTCCATTGTGTTTCCACAGAGCAGCTACCTGTATCACCTTACGTCACTCCCTTAAGTCCAGCGTCCTCCATTGTGTTTCCACAGAGCAGCTACCTGTATCGCCTTACGTCACTCCTCTAAGTCCACCGTCCTCCATTGTGTTTCCACAGAGCAGCTACCTGTATCTCCTTACATCGCTCCTCTAAGTCCACCGTCCTTCATTGTGTTTCCACAGAGCAGCTACCTGTATCACCTTACGTCGCTTCTCTAAGTCCAGCGTCCTCCATTGTGTTTCCACAGAGCAGCTACCTGTATCTCCTTACGTCGCTCCTCTAAGTCCACCGTCCTTCATTGTGTTTCCACAGAGCAGCTACCTGTATCGCCTTATGTCACTCCCTTAAGTCCACCGTCCTCCATTGTGTTTCCACAGAGCAGCTACCTGTATCTCCTTACGTCGCTCCTCTAAGTCCACCGTCCTTCATTGTGTTTCCACAGAGCAGCTACCTGTATCTCCTTACGTCGCTCCTCTAAGTCCAGCGTCCTTCATTGTGTTTCCACAGAGCAGCTACCTGTATCTCCTTACGTCGCTCCTCTAAGTCCACCGTCCTTCATTGTGTTTCCACAGAGCAGCTACCTGTATCTCCTTACGTCGCTCCTCTAAGTCCACCGTCCTTCATTGTGTTTCCACAGAGCAGCTACCTGTATCTCCTTATGTCACTCCCTTAAGTCCACCGTCCTTCATTGTGTTTCCACAGAGCAGCTACCTGTATCTCCTTACGTCGCTCCTCTAAGTCCAGCGTCCTTCATTGTGTTTCCACAGAGCAGCTACCTGTATCTCCTTACGTCGCTCCTCTAAGTCCACCGTCCTTCATTGTGTTTCCACAGAGCAGCTACCTGTATCTCCTTACGTCGCTCCTCTAAGTCCAGCGTCCTTCATTGTGTTTCCACAGAGCAGCTACCTGTATCTCCTTACGTCGCTCCTCTAAGTCCACCGTCCTTCATTGTGTTTCCACAGAGCAGCTACCTGTATCGCCTTATGTCACTCCCTTAAGTCCAGCGTCCTCCATTGTGTTTCCACAGAGCAGCTACCTGTATCACCTTACGTCACTCCCTTAAGTCCAGCGTCCTCCATTGTGTTTCCACAGAGCAGCTACCTGTATCGCCTTACGTCGCTCCTCTAAGTCCAGCGTCCTTCATTGTGTTTCCACAGAGCAGCTACCTGTATCGCCTTACGTCGCTCCTCTAAGTCCACCGTCCTCCATTGTGTTTCCACAGAGCAGCTACCTGTATCTCCTTACGTCGCTCCTCTAAGTCCAGCGTCCTCCATTGTGTTTCCACAGAGCAGCTACCTGTATCTCCTTACGTCGCTCCTCTAAGTCCACCGTCCTTCATTGTGTTTCCACAGAGCAGCTACCTGTATCACCTTACGTCACTCCCTTAAGTCCAGCGTCCTCCATTGTGTTTCCACAGAGCAGCTACCTGTATCGCCTTACGTCGCTCCTCTAAGTCCACCGTCCTTCATTGTGTTTCCACAGAGCAGCTACCTGTATCTCCTTACGTCGCTCCTCTAAGTCCACCGTCCTTCATTGTGTTTCCACAGAGCAGCTACCTGTATCACCTTACGTCGCTCCTCTAAGTCCACCGTCCTCCATTGTGTTTCCACAGAGCAGCTACCTGTATCACCTTACGTCACTCCCTTAAGTCCACCGTCCTTCATTGTGTTTCCACAGAGCAGCTACCTGTATCACCTTACGTCACTCCCTTAAGTCCAGCGTCCTCCATTGTGTTTCCACAGAGCAGCTACCTGTATCACCTTACGTCACTCCCTTAAGTCCAGCGTCCTCCATTGTGTTTCCACAGAGCAGCTACCTGTATCGCCTTACGTCACTCCTCTAAGTCCACCGTCCTCCATTGTGTTTCCACAGAGCAGCTACCTGTATCACCTTACGTCGCTTCTCTAAGTCCAGCGTCCTCCATTGTGTTTCCACAGAGCAGCTACCTGTATCTCCTTACGTCGCTCCTCTAAGTCCACCGTCCTTCATTGTGTTTCCACAGAGCAGCTACCTGTATCTCCTTACGTCGCTCCTCTAAGTCCACCGTCCTTCATTGTGTTTCCACAGAGCAGCTACCTGTATCGCCTTATGTCACTCCCTTAAGTCCACCGTCCTTCATTGTGTTTCCACAGAGCAGCTACCTGTGTCACCTTACGTCGCTCCTCTAAGTCCAGCGTCCTCCATTGTGTTTCCACAGAGCAGCTACCTGTATCGCCTTACGTCACTCCCTTAAGTCCAGCGTCCTCCATTGTGTTTCCACAGAGCAGCTACCTGTATCACCTTACGTCACTCCCTTAAGTCCAGCGTCCTCCATTGTGTTTCCACAGAGCAGCTACCTGTATCGCCTTACGTCGCTCCTCTAAGTCCAGCGTCCTTCATTGTGTTTCCACAGAGCAGCTACCTGTATCGCCTTACGTCGCTCCTCTAAGTCCAGCGTCCTTCATTGTGTTTCCACAGAGCAGCTACCTGTATCGCCTTACGTCGCTCCTCTAAGTCCACCGTCCTCCATTGTGTTTCCACAGAGCAGCTACCTGTATCTCCTTACGTCGCTCCTCTAAGTCCACCGTCCTCCATTGTGTTTCCACAGAGCAGCTACCTGTATCTCCTTACGTCGCTCCTCTAAGTCCACCGTCCTTCATTGTGTTTCCACAGAGCAGCTACCTGTATCACCTTACGTCACTCCCTTAAGTCCAGCGTCCTCCATTGTGTTTCCACAGAGCAGCTACCTGTATCGCCTTACGTCGCTCCTCTAAGTCCACCGTCCTTCATTGTGTTTCCACAGAGCAGCTACCTGTATCTCCTTACGTCGCTCCTCTAAGTCCACCGTCCTCCATTGTGTTTCCACAGAGCAGCTACCTGTATCACCTTACGTCGCTCCTCTAAGTCCACCGTCCTTCATTGTGTTTCCACAGAGCAGCTACCTGTATCGCCTTACGTCGCTTCTCTAAGTCCAGCGTCCTCCATTGTGTTTCCACAGAGCAGCTACCTGTATCGCCTTATGTCACTCCCTTAAGTCCACCGTCCTCCATTGTGTTTCCACAGAGCAGCTGCCTGTATCTCCTTACGTCGCTCCTCTAAGTCCACCGTCCTTCATTGTGTTTCCACAGAGCAGCTACCTGTATCACCTTACGTCGCTCCTCTAAGTCCAGCGTCCTCCATTGTGTTTCCACAGAGCAGCTACCTGTATCGCCTTATGTCACTCCCTTAAGTCCACCGTCCTCCATTGTGTTTCCACAGAGCAGCTGCCTGTATCTCCTTACGTCGCTCCTCTAAGTCCACCGTCCTTCATTGTGTTTCCACAGAGCAGCTACCTGTATCTCCTTACGTCGCTCCTCTAAGTCCACCGTCCTCCATTGTGTTTCCACAGAGCAGCTACCTGTATCTCCTTACGTCGCTCCTCTAAGTCCACCGTCCTCCATTGTGTTTCCACAGAGCAGCTACCTGTATCTCCTTACGTCGCTCCTCTAAGTCCACCGTCCTCCATTGTGTTTCCACAGAGCAGCTACCTGTATCTCCTTACGTCGCTCCTCTAAGTCCACCGTCCTTCATTGTGTTTCCACAGAGCAGCTACCTGTATCACCTTACGTCACTCCCTTAAGTCCAGCGTCCTCCATTGTGTTTCCACAGAGCAGCTACCTGTATCGCCTTACGTCGCTCCTCTAAGTCCACCGTCCTTCATTGTGTTTCCACAGAGCAGCTACCTGTATCGCCTTACGTCGCTCCTCTAAGTCCACCGTCCTTCATTGTGTTTCCACAGAGCAGCTACCTGTATCTCCTTACGTCGCTCCTCTAAGTCCACCGTCCTCCATTGTGTTTCCACAGAGCAGCTACCTGTATCACCTTACGTCGCTCCTCTAAGTCCACCGTCCTTCATTGTGTTTCCACAGAGCAGCTACCTGTATCGCCTTACGTCGCTTCTCTAAGTCCAGCGTCCTCCATTGTGTTTCCACAGAGCAGCTACCTGTATCGCCTTATGTCACTCCCTTAAGTCCACCGTCCTCCATTGTGTTTCCACAGAGCAGCTGCCTGTATCTCCTTACGTCGCTCCTCTAAGTCCACCGTCCTTCATTGTGTTTCCACAGAGCAGCTACCTGTATCACCTTACGTCGCTCCTCTAAGTCCAGCGTCCTCCATTGTGTTTCCACAGAGCAGCTACCTGTATCGCCTTATGTCACTCCCTTAAGTCCACCGTCCTCCATTGTGTTTCCACAGAGCAGCTGCCTGTATCTCCTTACGTCGCTCCTCTAAGTCCACCGTCCTTCATTGTGTTTCCACAGAGCAGCTACCTGTATCTCCTTACGTCGCTCCTCTAAGTCCACCGTCCTCCATTGTGTTTCCACAGAGCAGCTACCTGTATCTCCTTACGTCGCTCCTCTAAGTCCACCGTCCTCCATTGTGTTTCCACAGAGCAGCTACCTGTATCTCCTTACGTCGCTCCTCTAAGTCCACCGTCCTCCATTGTGTTTCCACAGAGCAGCTACCTGTATCTCCTTACGTCGCTCCTCTAAGTCCACCGTCCTTCATTGTGTTTCCACAGAGCAGCTACCTGTATCACCTTACGTCACTCCCTTAAGTCCAGCGTCCTCCATTGTGTTTCCACAGAGCAGCTACCTGTATCGCCTTACGTCGCTCCTCTAAGTCCAGCGTCCTCCATTGTGTTTCCACAGAGCAGCTACCTGTATCGCCTTATGTCACTCCCTTAAGTCCACCGTCCTCCATTGTGTTTCCACAGAGCAGCTGCCTGTATCTCCTTACGTCGCTCCTCTAAGTCCACCGTCCTCCATTGTGTTTCCACAGAGCAGCTACCTGTATCACCTTACGTCGCTCCTCTAAGTCCAGCGTCCTCCATTGTGTTTCCACAGAGCAGCTACCTGTATCGCCTTATGTCACTCCCTTAAGTCCACCGTCCTCCATTGTGTTTCCACAGAGCAGCTGCCTGTATCTCCTTACGTCGCTCCTCTAAGTCCACCGTCCTCCATTGTGTTTCCACAGAGCAGCTACCTGTATCTCCTTACGTCGCTCCTCTAAGTCCACCGTCCTCCATTGTGTTTCCACAGAGCAGCTACCTGTATCTCCTTACGTCGCTCCTCTAAGTCCACCGTCCTCCATTGTGTTTCCACAGAGCAGCTACCTGTATCTCCTTACGTCGCTCCTCTAAGTCCACCGTCCTCCATTGTGTTTCCACAGAGCAGCTACCTGTATCTCCTTACGTCGCTCCTCTAAGTCCACCGTCCTCCATTGTGTTTCCACAGAGCAGCTGCCTGTATCGCCTTACGTCGCTCCTCTAAGTCCACCGTCCTTCATTGTGTTTCCACAGAGCAGCTACCTGTATCACCTTACGTCGCTCCTCTAAGTCCAGCGTCCTCCATTGTGTTTCCACAGAGCAGCTACCTGTATCGCCTTATGTCACTCCCTTAAGTCCACCGTCCTCCATTGTGTTTCCACAGAGCAGCTACCTGTATCACCTTACGTCGCTCCTCTAAGTCCACCGTCCTTCATTGTGTTTCCACAGAGCAGCTACCTGTATCTCCTTACGTCGCTCCTCTAAGTCCACCGTCCTTCATTGTGTTTCCACAGAGCAGCTACCTGTATCGCCTTATGTCACTCCCTTAAGTCCACCGTCCTCCATTGTGTTTCCACAGAGCAGCTGCCTGTATCTCCTTACGTCGCTCCTCTAAGTCCACCGTCCTTCATTGTGTTTCCACAGAGCAGCTACCTGTATCACCTTACGTCGCTCCTCTAAGTCCAGCGTCCTTCATTGTGTTTCCACAGAGCAGCTACCTGTATCTCCTTACGTCGCTTCTCTAAGTCCACCGTCCTCCATTGTGTTTCCACAGAGCAGCTACCTGTATCGCCTTATGTCACTCCCTTAAGTCCACCGTCCTCCATTGTGTTTCCACAGAGCAGCTACCTGTATCTCCTTACGTCGCTCCTCTAAGTCCACCATCCTCCATTGTGTTTCCACAGAGCAGCTGCCTGTATCTCCTTACGTCGCTCCTCTAAGTCCACCGTCCTTCATTGTGTTTCCACAGAGCAGCTACCTGTATCACCTTACGTCACTCCCTTAAGTCCAGCGTCCTCCATTGTGTTTCCACAGAGCAGCTACCTGTATCACCTTACGTCACTCCCTTAAGTCCAGCGTCCTCCATTGTGTTTCCACAGAGCAGCTACCTGTATCACCTTACGTCACTCCCTTAAGTCCAGCGTCCTCCATTGTGTTTCCACAGAGCAGCTACCTGTATCTCCTTATGTCGCTCCTCTAAGTCCACTGTCCTCCATTGTGTTTCCACAGAGCAGCTACCTGTATCACCTTACGTCACTCCCTTAAGTCCAGCGTCCTCCATTGTGTTTCCACAGAGCAGCTACCTGTATCACCTTACGTCACTCCCTTAAGTCCAGCGTCCTCCATTGTGTTTCCACAGAGCAGCTACCTGTATCGCCTTACGTCACTCCTCTAAGTCCACCGTCCTCCATTGTGTTTCCACAGAGCAGCTACCTGTATCTCCTTACATCGCTCCTCTAAGTCCACCGTCCTTCATTGTGTTTCCACAGAGCAGCTACCTGTATCACCTTACGTCGCTTCTCTAAGTCCAGCGTCCTCCATTGTGTTTCCACAGAGCAGCTACCTGTATCTCCTTACGTCGCTCCTCTAAGTCCACCGTCCTTCATTGTGTTTCCACAGAGCAGCTACCTGTATCGCCTTATGTCACTCCCTTAAGTCCACCGTCCTCCATTGTGTTTCCACAGAGCAGCTACCTGTATCTCCTTACGTCGCTCCTCTAAGTCCACCGTCCTTCATTGTGTTTCCACAGAGCAGCTACCTGTATCTCCTTACGTCGCTCCTCTAAGTCCAGCGTCCTTCATTGTGTTTCCACAGAGCAGCTACCTGTATCTCCTTACGTCGCTCCTCTAAGTCCACCGTCCTTCATTGTGTTTCCACAGAGCAGCTACCTGTATCGCCTTATGTCACTCCCTTAAGTCCACCGTCCTTCATTGTGTTTCCACAGAGCAGCTACCTGTGTCACCTTACGTCGCTCCTCTAAGTCCAGCGTCCTCCATTGTGTTTCCACAGAGCAGCTACCTGTATCGCCTTACGTCACTCCCTTAAGTCCAGCGTCCTCCATTGTGTTTCCACAGAGCAGCTACCTGTATCACCTTACGTCACTCCCTTAAGTCCAGCGTCCTCCATTGTGTTTCCACAGAGCAGCTACCTGTATCGCCTTACGTCGCTCCTCTAAGTCCAGCGTCCTTCATTGTGTTTCCACAGAGCAGCTACCTGTATCGCCTTACGTCGCTCCTCTAAGTCCACCGTCCTCCATTGTGTTTCCACAGAGCAGCTACCTGTATCTCCTTACGTCGCTCCTCTAAGTCCAGCGTCCTCCATTGTGTTTCCACAGAGCAGCTACCTGTATCTCCTTACGTCGCTCCTCTAAGTCCACCGTCCTTCATTGTGTTTCCACAGAGCAGCTACCTGTATCACCTTACGTCACTCCCTTAAGTCCAGCGTCCTCCATTGTGTTTCCACAGAGCAGCTACCTGTATCGCCTTACGTCGCTCCTCTAAGTCCACCGTCCTCCATTGTGTTTCCACAGAGCAGCTACCTGTATCGCCTTACGTCGCTCCTCTAAGTCCACCGTCCTTCATTGTGTTTCCACAGAGCAGCTACCTGTATCTCCTTACGTCGCTCCTCTAAGTCCACCGTCCTCCATTGTGTTTCCACAGAGCAGCTACCTGTATCTCCTTACGTCGCTCCTTTAAGTCCACCGTCCTTCATTGTGTTTCCACAGAGCAGCTACCTGTATCTCCTTACGTCGCTTCTCTAAGTCCAGCGTCCTCCATTGTGTTTCCACAGAGCAGCTACCTGTATCACCTTACGTCGCTTCTCTAAGTCCAGCGTCCTCCATTGTGTTTCCACAGAGCAGCTACCTGTATCGCCTTATGTCACTCCTCTAAGTCCACCGTCCTTCATTGTGTTTCCACAGAGCAGCTACCTGTATCTCCTTACGTCGCTCCTCTAAGTCCAGCGTCCTCCATTGTGTTTCCACAGAGCAGCTACCTGTATCTCCTTACGTCGCTTCTCTAAGTCCACCATCCTCCATTGTGTTTCCACAGAGCAGCTACCTGTATCGCCTTATGTCACTCCCTTAAGTCCACCGTCCTCCATTGTGTTTCCACAGAGCAGCTACCTGTATCACCTTACGTCACTCCCTTAAGTCCAGCGTCCTCCATTGTGTTTCCACAGAGCAGCTACCTGTATCTCCTTATGTCGCTCCTCTAAGTCCACCGTCCTTCATTGTGTTTCCACAGAGCAGCTACCTGTATCACCTTACGTCACTCCCTTAAGTCCAGCGTCCTCCATTGTGTTTCCACAGAGCAGCTACCTGTATCACCTTACGTCACTCCCTTAAGTCCAGCGTCCTCCATTGTGTTTCCACAGAGCAGCTACCTGTATCTCCTTATGTCGCTCCTCTAAGTCCACCGTCCTTCATTGTGTTTCCACAGAGCAGCTACCTGTATCACCTTACGTCACTCCCTTAAGTCCACCGTCCTTCATTGTGTTTCCACAGAGCAGCTACCTGTATCACCTTACGTCACTCCCTTAAGTCCAGCGTCCTCCATTGTGTTTCCACAGAGCAGCTACCTGTATCACCTTACGTCACTCCCTTAAGTCCAGCGTCCTCCATTGTGTTTCCACAGAGCAGCTACCTGTATCGCCTTACGTCACTCCTCTAAGTCCACCGTCCTCCATTGTGTTTCCACAGAGCAGCTACCTGTATCTCCTTACATCGCTCCTCTAAGTCCACCGTCCTTCATTGTGTTTCCACAGAGCAGCTACCTGTATCACCTTACGTCGCTTCTCTAAGTCCAGCGTCCTCCATTGTGTTTCCACAGAGCAGCTACCTGTATCTCCTTACGTCGCTCCTCTAAGTCCACCGTCCTTCATTGTGTTTCCACAGAGCAGCTACCTGTATCGCCTTATGTCACTCCCTTAAGTCCACCGTCCTTCATTGTGTTTCCACAGAGCAGCTACCTGTATCTCCTTACGTCGCTCCTCTAAGTCCACCGTCCTTCATTGTGTTTCCACAGAGCAGCTACCTGTATCTCCTTACGTCGCTCCTCTAAGTCCAGCGTCCTTCATTGTGTTTCCACAGAGCAGCTACCTGTATCTCCTTACGTCGCTCCTCTAAGTCCACCGTCCTTCATTGTGTTTCCACAGAGCAGCTACCTGTATCGCCTTATGTCACTCCCTTAAGTCCACCGTCCTTCATTGTGTTTCCACAGAGCAGCTACCTGTATCGCCTTATGTCACTCCCTTAAGTCCACCGTCCTTCATTGTGTTTCCACAGAGCAGCTACCTGTATCTCCTTACGTCGCTCCTCTAAGTCCACCGTCCTTCATTGTGTTTCCACAGAGCAGCTACCTGTATCGCCTTATGTCACTCCCTTAAGTCCACCGTCCTTCATTGTGTTTCCACAGAGCAGCTACCTGTGTCACCTTACGTCGCTCCTCTAAGTCCAGCGTCCTCCATTGTGTTTCCACAGAGCAGCTACCTGTATCTCCTTACATCGCTCCTCTAAGTCCACCGTCCTTCATTGTGTTTCCACAGAGCAGCTACCTGTATCACCTTACGTCGCTTCTCTAAGTCCAGCGTCCTCCATTGTGTTTCCACAGAGCAGCTACCTGTATCTCCTTACGTCGCTCCTCTAAGTCCACCGTCCTTCATTGTGTTTCCACAGAGCAGCTACCTGTATCGCCTTATGTCACTCCCTTAAGTCCACCGTCCTCCATTGTGTTTCCACAGAGCAGCTACCTGTATCTCCTTACGTCGCTCCTCTAAGTCCACCGTCCTTCATTGTGTTTCCACAGAGCAGCTACCTGTATCTCCTTACGTCGCTCCTCTAAGTCCAGCGTCCTTCATTGTGTTTCCACAGAGCAGCTACCTGTATCTCCTTACGTCGCTCCTCTAAGTCCACCGTCCTTCATTGTGTTTCCACAGAGCAGCTACCTGTATCGCCTTATGTCACTCCCTTAAGTCCACCGTCCTTCATTGTGTTTCCACAGAGCAGCTACCTGTGTCACCTTACGTCGCTCCTCTAAGTCCAGCGTCCTCCATTGTGTTTCCACAGAGCAGCTACCTGTATCGCCTTACGTCACTCCCTTAAGTCCAGCGTCCTCCATTGTGTTTCCACAGAGCAGCTACCTGTATCACCTTACGTCACTCCCTTAAGTCCAGCGTCCTCCATTGTGTTTCCACAGAGCAGCTACCTGTATCGCCTTACGTCGCTCCTCTAAGTCCAGCGTCCTTCATTGTGTTTCCACAGAGCAGCTACCTGTATCGCCTTACGTCGCTCCTCTAAGTCCACCGTCCTCCATTGTGTTTCCACAGAGCAGCTACCTGTATCTCCTTACGTCGCTCCTCTAAGTCCAGCGTCCTCCATTGTGTTTCCACAGAGCAGCTAACTGTATCTCCTTACGTCGCTCCTCTAAGTCCACCGTCCTTCATTGTGTTTCCACAGAGCAGCTACCTGTATCTCCTTACGTCGCTCCTCTAAGTCCACCGTCCTCCATTGTGTTTCCACAGAGCAGCTACCTGTATCTCCTTACGTCGCTCCTCTAAGTCCACCGTCCTTCATTGTGTTTCCACAGAGCAGCTACCTGTATCACCTTACGTCGCTCCTCTAAGTCCACCGTCCTCCATTGTGTTTCCACAGAGCAGCTACCTGTATCACCTTACGTCACTCCCTTAAGTCCACCGTCCTTCATTGTGTTTCCACAGAGCAGCTACCTGTATCACCTTACGTCACTCCCTTAAGTCCAGCGTCCTCCATTGTGTTTCCACAGAGCAGCTACCTGTATCGCCTTACGTCACTCCTCTAAGTCCACCGTCCTCCATTGTGTTTCCACAGAGCAGCTACCTGTATCTCCTTACATCGCTCCTCTAAGTCCACCGTCCTCCATTGTGTTTCCACAGAGCAGCTACCTGTATCACCTTACGTCGCTTCTCTAAGTCCAGCGTCCTCCATTGTGTTTCCACAGAGCAGCTACCTGTATCTCCTTACGTCGCTCCTCTAAGTCCACCGTCCTTCATTGTGTTTCCACAGAGCAGCTACCTGTATCTCCTTACGTCGCTCCTCTAAGTCCACCGTCCTTCATTGTGTTTCCACAGAGCAGCTACCTGTATCGCCTTATGTCACTCCCTTAAGTCCACCGTCCTTCATTGTGTTTCCACAGAGCAGCTACCTGTGTCACCTTACGTCGCTCCTCTAAGTCCAGCGTCCTCCATTGTGTTTCCACAGAGCAGCTACCTGTATCGCCTTACGTCACTCCCTTAAGTCCAGCGTCCTCCATTGTGTTTCCACAGAGCAGCTACCTGTATCACCTTACGTCACTCCCTTAAGTCCAGCGTCCTCCATTGTGTTTCCACAGAGCAGCTACCTGTATCGCCTTACGTCGCTCCTCTAAGTCCAGCGTCCTTCATTGTGTTTCCACAGAGCAGCTACCTGTATCGCCTTACGTCGCTCCTCTAAGTCCAGCGTCCTTCATTGTGTTTCCACAGAGCAGCTACCTGTATCGCCTTACGTCGCTCCTCTAAGTCCACCGTCCTCCATTGTGTTTCCACAGAGCAGCTACCTGTATCTCCTTACGTCGCTCCTCTAAGTCCACCGTCCTCCATTGTGTTTCCACAGAGCAGCTACCTGTATCTCCTTACGTCGCTCCTCTAAGTCCACCGTCCTTCATTGTGTTTCCACAGAGCAGCTACCTGTATCACCTTACGTCACTCCCTTAAGTCCAGCGTCCTCCATTGTGTTTCCACAGAGCAGCTACCTGTATCGCCTTACGTCGCTCCTCTAAGTCCACCGTCCTTCATTGTGTTTCCACAGAGCAGCTACCTGTATCTCCTTACGTCGCTCCTCTAAGTCCACCGTCCTCCATTGTGTTTCCACAGAGCAGCTACCTGTATCACCTTACGTCGCTCCTCTAAGTCCACCGTCCTTCATTGTGTTTCCACAGAGCAGCTACCTGTATCGCCTTACGTCGCTTCTCTAAGTCCAGCGTCCTCCATTGTGTTTCCACAGAGCAGCTACCTGTATCGCCTTATGTCACTCCCTTAAGTCCACCGTCCTCCATTGTGTTTCCACAGAGCAGCTGCCTGTATCTCCTTACGTCGCTCCTCTAAGTCCACCGTCCTTCATTGTGTTTCCACAGAGCAGCTACCTGTATCACCTTACGTCGCTCCTCTAAGTCCAGCGTCCTCCATTGTGTTTCCACAGAGCAGCTACCTGTATCGCCTTATGTCACTCCCTTAAGTCCACCGTCCTCCATTGTGTTTCCACAGAGCAGCTGCCTGTATCTCCTTACGTCGCTCCTCTAAGTCCACCATCCTCCATTGTGTTTCCACAGAGCAGCTGCCTGTATCTCCTTACGTCGCTCCTCTAAGTCCACCGTCCTTCATTGTGTTTCCACAGAGCAGCTACCTGTATCTCCTTACGTCGCTCCTCTAAGTCCACCGTCCTCCATTGTGTTTCCACAGAGCAGCTACCTGTATCTCCTTACGTCGCTCCTCTAAGTCCACCGTCCTCCATTGTGTTTCCACAGAGCAGCTACCTGTATCTCCTTACGTCGCTCCTCTAAGTCCACCGTCCTCCATTGTGTTTCCACAGAGCAGCTACCTGTATCTCCTTACGTCGCTCCTCTAAGTCCACCGTCCTTCATTGTGTTTCCACAGAGCAGCTACCTGTATCACCTTACGTCACTCCCTTAAGTCCAGCGTCCTCCATTGTGTTTCCACAGAGCAGCTACCTGTATCGCCTTACGTCGCTCCTCTAAGTCCAGCGTCCTCCATTGTGTTTCCACAGAGCAGCTACCTGTATCGCCTTATGTCACTCCCTTAAGTCCACCGTCCTCCATTGTGTTTCCACAGAGCAGCTGCCTGTATCTCCTTACGTCGCTCCTCTAAGTCCACCGTCCTTCATTGTGTTTCCACAGAGCAGCTACCTGTATCACCTTACGTCGCTCCTCTAAGTCCAGCGTCCTCCATTGTGTTTCCACAGAGCAGCTACCTGTATCGCCTTATGTCACTCCCTTAAGTCCACCGTCCTCCATTGTGTTTCCACAGAGCAGCTGCCTGTATCTCCTTACGTCGCTCCTCTAAGTCCACCGTCCTCCATTGTGTTTCCACAGAGCAGCTACCTGTATCTCCTTACGTCGCTCCTCTAAGTCCACCGTCCTCCATTGTGTTTCCACAGAGCAGCTACCTGTATCGCCTTACGTCGCTCCTCTAAGTCCACCGTCCTTCATTGTGTTTCCACAGAGCAGCTACCTGTATCACCTTACGTCGCTCCTCTAAGTCCAGCGTCCTCCATTGTGTTTCCACAGAGCAGCTACCTGTATCGCCTTACGTCGCTCCTCTAAGTCCACCGTCCTTCATTGTGTTTCCACAGAGCAGCTACCTGTATCTCCTTACGTCGCTCCTCTAAGTCCACCGTCCTCCATTGTGTTTCCACAGAGCAGCTACCTGTATCTCCTTACGTCGCTCCTTTAAGTCCACCGTCCTTCATTGTGTTTCCACAGAGCAGCTACCTGTATCTCCTTACGTCGCTTCTCTAAGTCCAGCGTCCTCCATTGTGTTTCCACAGAGCAGCTACCTGTATCACCTTACGTCGCTTCTCTAAGTCCAGCGTCCTCCATTGTGTTTCCACAGAGCAGCTACCTGTATCGCCTTATGTCACTCCTCTAAGTCCACCGTCCTTCATTGTGTTTCCACAGAGCAGCTACCTGTATCTCCTTACGTCGCTCCTCTAAGTCCAGCGTCCTCCATTGTGTTTCCACAGAGCAGCTACCTGTATCTCCTTACGTCGCTTCTCTAAGTCCACCGTCCTCCATTGTGTTTCCACAGAGCAGCTACCTGTATCGCCTTATGTCACTCCCTTAAGTCCACCGTCCTCCATTGTGTTTCCACAGAGCAGCTACCTGTATCACCTTACGTCGCTCCTCTAAGTCCACCGTCCTTCATTGTGTTTCCACAGAGCAGCTACCTGTATCTCCTTACGTCGCTCCTCTAAGTCCACCGTCCTTCATTGTGTTTCCACAGAGCAGCTACCTGTATCGCCTTATGTCACTCCCTTAAGTCCACCGTCCTCCATTGTGTTTCCACAGAGCAGCTGCCTGTATCTCCTTACGTCGCTCCTCTAAGTCCACCGTCCTTCATTGTGTTTCCACAGAGCAGCTACCTGTATCACCTTACGTCGCTCCTCTAAGTCCAGCGTCCTTCATTGTGTTTCCACAGAGCAGCTACCTGTATCTCCTTACGTCGCTTCTCTAAGTCCACCGTCCTCCATTGTGTTTCCACAGAGCAGCTACCTGTATCGCCTTATGTCACTCCCTTAAGTCCACCGTCCTCCATTGTGTTTCCACAGAGCAGCTGCCTGTATCTCCTTACGTCGCTCCTCTAAGTCCACCGTCCTTCATTGTGTTTCCACAGAGCAGCTACCTGTATCACCTTACGTCACTCCCTTAAGTCCAGCGTCCTCCATTGTGTTTCCACAGAGCAGCTACCTGTATCACCTTACGTCACTCCCTTAAGTCCAGCGTCCTCCATTGTGTTTCCACAGAGCAGCTACCTGTATCACCTTACGTCACTCCCTTAAGTCCAGCGTCCTCCATTGTGTTTCCACAGAGCAGCTACCTGTATCTCCTTATGTCGCTCCTCTAAGTCCACTGTCCTCCATTGTGTTTCCACAGAGCAGCTACCTGTATCACCTTACGTCACTCCCTTAAGTCCACCGTCCTTCATTGTGTTTCCACAGAGCAGCTACCTGTATCACCTTACGTCACTCCCTTAAGTCCAGCGTCCTCCATTGTGTTTCCACAGAGCAGCTACCTGTATCACCTTACGTCACTCCCTTAAGTCCAGCGTCCTCCATTGTGTTTCCACAGAGCAGCTACCTGTATCGCCTTACGTCACTCCTCTAAGTCCACCGTCCTCCATTGTGTTTCCACAGAGCAGCTACCTGTATCTCCTTACATCGCTCCTCTAAGTCCACCGTCCTTCATTGTGTTTCCACAGAGCAGCTACCTGTATCACCTTACGTCGCTTCTCTAAGTCCAGCGTCCTCCATTGTGTTTCCACAGAGCAGCTACCTGTATCTCCTTACGTCGCTCCTCTAAGTCCACCGTCCTTCATTGTGTTTCCACAGAGCAGCTACCTGTATCGCCTTATGTCACTCCCTTAAGTCCACCGTCCTCCATTGTGTTTCCACAGAGCAGCTACCTGTATCTCCTTACGTCGCTCCTCTAAGTCCAGCGTCCTTCATTGTGTTTCCACAGAGCAGCTACCTGTATCTCCTTACGTCGCTCCTCTAAGTCCACCGTCCTTCATTGTGTTTCCACAGAGCAGCTACCTGTATCTCCTTACGTCGCTCCTCTAAGTCCACCGTCCTTCATTGTGTTTCCACAGAGCAGCTACCTGTATCTCCTTATGTCACTCCCTTAAGTCCACCGTCCTTCATTGTGTTTCCACAGAGCAGCTACCTGTATCTCCTTACGTCGCTCCTCTAAGTCCAGCGTCCTTCATTGTGTTTCCACAGAGCAGCTACCTGTATCTCCTTACGTCGCTCCTCTAAGTCCACCGTCCTTCATTGTGTTTCCACAGAGCAGCTACCTGTATCTCCTTACGTCGCTCCTCTAAGTCCAGCGTCCTTCATTGTGTTTCCACAGAGCAGCTACCTGTATCTCCTTACGTCGCTCCTCTAAGTCCACCGTCCTTCATTGTGTTTCCACAGAGCAGCTACCTGTATCGCCTTATGTCACTCCCTTAAGTCCAGCGTCCTCCATTGTGTTTCCACAGAGCAGCTACCTGTATCACCTTACGTCACTCCCTTAAGTCCAGCGTCCTCCATTGTGTTTCCACAGAGCAGCTACCTGTATCGCCTTACGTCGCTCCTCTAAGTCCAGCGTCCTTCATTGTGTTTCCACAGAGCAGCTACCTGTATCGCCTTACGTCGCTCCTCTAAGTCCACCGTCCTCCATTGTGTTTCCACAGAGCAGCTACCTGTATCTCCTTACGTCGCTCCTCTAAGTCCAGCGTCCTCCATTGTGTTTCCACAGAGCAGCTACCTGTATCTCCTTACGTCGCTCCTCTAAGTCCACCGTCCTTCATTGTGTTTCCACAGAGCAGCTACCTGTATCACCTTACGTCACTCCCTTAAGTCCAGCGTCCTCCATTGTGTTTCCACAGAGCAGCTACCTGTATCGCCTTACGTCGCTCCTCTAAGTCCACCGTCCTTCATTGTGTTTCCACAGAGCAGCTACCTGTATCTCCTTACGTCGCTCCTCTAAGTCCACCGTCCTCCATTGTGTTTCCACAGAGCAGCTACCTGTATCTCCTTACGTCGCTCCTCTAAGTCCACCGTCCTTCATTGTGTTTCCACAGAGCAGCTACCTGTATCACCTTACGTCGCTCCTCTAAGTCCACCGTCCTCCATTGTGTTTCCACAGAGCAGCTACCTGTATCACCTTACGTCACTCCCTTAAGTCCACCGTCCTTCATTGTGTTTCCACAGAGCAGCTACCTGTATCACCTTACGTCACTCCCTTAAGTCCAGCGTCCTCCATTGTGTTTCCACAGAGCAGCTACCTGTATCACCTTACGTCACTCCCTTAAGTCCAGCGTCCTCCATTGTGTTTCCACAGAGCAGCTACCTGTATCGCCTTACGTCACTCCTCTAAGTCCACCGTCCTCCATTGTGTTTCCACAGAGCAGCTACCTGTATCACCTTACGTCGCTTCTCTAAGTCCAGCGTCCTCCATTGTGTTTCCACAGAGCAGCTACCTGTATCTCCTTACGTCGCTCCTCTAAGTCCACCGTCCTTCATTGTGTTTCCACAGAGCAGCTACCTGTATCTCCTTACGTCGCTCCTCTAAGTCCACCGTCCTTCATTGTGTTTCCACAGAGCAGCTACCTGTATCTCCTTACGTCGCTCCTCTAAGTCCAGCGTCCTTCATTGTGTTTCCACAGAGCAGCTACCTGTATCTCCTTACGTCGCTCCTCTAAGTCCACCGTCCTTCATTGTGTTTCCACAGAGCAGCTACCTGTATCGCCTTATGTCACTCCCTTAAGTCCACCGTCCTTCATTGTGTTTCCACAGAGCAGCTACCTGTATCGCCTTATGTCACTCCCTTAAGTCCACCGTCCTTCATTGTGTTTCCACAGAGCAGCTACCTGTATCTCCTTACGTCGCTCCTCTAAGTCCACCGTCCTTCATTGTGTTTCCACAGAGCAGCTACCTGTATCGCCTTATGTCACTCCCTTAAGTCCACCGTCCTTCATTGTGTTTCCACAGAGCAGCTACCTGTGTCACCTTACGTCGCTCCTCTAAGTCCAGCGTCCTCCATTGTGTTTCCACAGAGCAGCTACCTGTATCTCCTTACATCGCTCCTCTAAGTCCACCGTCCTTCATTGTGTTTCCACAGAGCAGCTACCTGTATCACCTTACGTCGCTTCTCTAAGTCCAGCGTCCTCCATTGTGTTTCCACAGAGCAGCTACCTGTATCTCCTTACGTCGCTCCTCTAAGTCCACCGTCCTTCATTGTGTTTCCACAGAGCAGCTACCTGTATCGCCTTATGTCACTCCCTTAAGTCCACCGTCCTCCATTGTGTTTCCACAGAGCAGCTACCTGTATCTCCTTACGTCGCTCCTCTAAGTCCACCGTCCTTCATTGTGTTTCCACAGAGCAGCTACCTGTATCTCCTTACGTCGCTCCTCTAAGTCCAGCGTCCTTCATTGTGTTTCCACAGAGCAGCTACCTGTATCTCCTTACGTCGCTCCTCTAAGTCCACCGTCCTTCATTGTGTTTCCACAGAGCAGCTACCTGTATCGCCTTATGTCACTCCCTTAAGTCCACCGTCCTTCATTGTGTTTCCACAGAGCAGCTACCTGTGTCACCTTACGTCGCTCCTCTAAGTCCAGCGTCCTCCATTGTGTTTCCACAGAGCAGCTACCTGTATCGCCTTACGTCACTCCCTTAAGTCCAGCGTCCTCCATTGTGTTTCCACAGAGCAGCTACCTGTATCACCTTACGTCACTCCCTTAAGTCCAGCGTCCTCCATTGTGTTTCCACAGAGCAGCTACCTGTATCGCCTTACGTCGCTCCTCTAAGTCCAGCGTCCTTCATTGTGTTTCCACAGAGCAGCTACCTGTATCGCCTTACGTCGCTCCTCTAAGTCCACCGTCCTCCATTGTGTTTCCACAGAGCAGCTACCTGTATCTCCTTACGTCGCTCCTCTAAGTCCAGCGTCCTCCATTGTGTTTCCACAGAGCAGCTAACTGTATCTCCTTACGTCGCTCCTCTAAGTCCACCGTCCTTCATTGTGTTTCCACAGAGCAGCTACCTGTATCTCCTTACGTCGCTCCTCTAAGTCCACCGTCCTCCATTGTGTTTCCACAGAGCAGCTACCTGTATCTCCTTACGTCGCTCCTCTAAGTCCACCGTCCTTCATTGTGTTTCCACAGAGCAGCTACCTGTATCACCTTACGTCGCTCCTCTAAGTCCACCGTCCTCCATTGTGTTTCCACAGAGCAGCTACCTGTATCACCTTACGTCACTCCCTTAAGTCCACCGTCCTTCATTGTGTTTCCACAGAGCAGCTACCTGTATCACCTTACGTCACTCCCTTAAGTCCAGCGTCCTCCATTGTGTTTCCACAGAGCAGCTACCTGTATCGCCTTACGTCACTCCTCTAAGTCCACCGTCCTCCATTGTGTTTCCACAGAGCAGCTACCTGTATCTCCTTACATCGCTCCTCTAAGTCCACCGTCCTCCATTGTGTTTCCACAGAGCAGCTACCTGTATCACCTTACGTCGCTTCTCTAAGTCCAGCGTCCTCCATTGTGTTTCCACAGAGCAGCTACCTGTATCTCCTTACGTCGCTCCTCTAAGTCCACCGTCCTTCATTGTGTTTCCACAGAGCAGCTACCTGTATCTCCTTACGTCGCTCCTCTAAGTCCACCGTCCTTCATTGTGTTTCCACAGAGCAGCTACCTGTATCGCCTTATGTCACTCCCTTAAGTCCACCGTCCTTCATTGTGTTTCCACAGAGCAGCTACCTGTGTCACCTTACGTCGCTCCTCTAAGTCCAGCGTCCTCCATTGTGTTTCCACAGAGCAGCTACCTGTATCGCCTTACGTCACTCCCTTAAGTCCAGCGTCCTCCATTGTGTTTCCACAGAGCAGCTACCTGTATCACCTTACGTCACTCCCTTAAGTCCAGCGTCCTCCATTGTGTTTCCACAGAGCAGCTACCTGTATCGCCTTACGTCGCTCCTCTAAGTCCAGCGTCCTTCATTGTGTTTCCACAGAGCAGCTACCTGTATCGCCTTACGTCGCTCCTCTAAGTCCAGCGTCCTTCATTGTGTTTCCACAGAGCAGCTACCTGTATCGCCTTACGTCGCTCCTCTAAGTCCACCGTCCTCCATTGTGTTTCCACAGAGCAGCTACCTGTATCTCCTTACGTCGCTCCTCTAAGTCCACCGTCCTCCATTGTGTTTCCACAGAGCAGCTACCTGTATCTCCTTACGTCGCTCCTCTAAGTCCACCGTCCTTCATTGTGTTTCCACAGAGCAGCTACCTGTATCACCTTACGTCACTCCCTTAAGTCCAGCGTCCTCCATTGTGTTTCCACAGAGCAGCTACCTGTATCGCCTTACGTCGCTCCTCTAAGTCCACCGTCCTTCATTGTGTTTCCACAGAGCAGCTACCTGTATCTCCTTACGTCGCTCCTCTAAGTCCACCGTCCTCCATTGTGTTTCCACAGAGCAGCTACCTGTATCACCTTACGTCGCTCCTCTAAGTCCACCGTCCTTCATTGTGTTTCCACAGAGCAGCTACCTGTATCGCCTTACGTCGCTTCTCTAAGTCCAGCGTCCTCCATTGTGTTTCCACAGAGCAGCTACCTGTATCGCCTTATGTCACTCCCTTAAGTCCACCGTCCTCCATTGTGTTTCCACAGAGCAGCTGCCTGTATCTCCTTACGTCGCTCCTCTAAGTCCACCGTCCTTCATTGTGTTTCCACAGAGCAGCTACCTGTATCACCTTACGTCGCTCCTCTAAGTCCAGCGTCCTCCATTGTGTTTCCACAGAGCAGCTACCTGTATCGCCTTATGTCACTCCCTTAAGTCCACCGTCCTCCATTGTGTTTCCACAGAGCAGCTGCCTGTATCTCCTTACGTCGCTCCTCTAAGTCCACCATCCTCCATTGTGTTTCCACAGAGCAGCTGCCTGTATCTCCTTACGTCGCTCCTCTAAGTCCACCGTCCTTCATTGTGTTTCCACAGAGCAGCTACCTGTATCTCCTTACGTCGCTCCTCTAAGTCCACCGTCCTCCATTGTGTTTCCACAGAGCAGCTACCTGTATCTCCTTACGTCGCTCCTCTAAGTCCACCGTCCTCCATTGTGTTTCCACAGAGCAGCTACCTGTATCTCCTTACGTCGCTCCTCTAAGTCCACCGTCCTCCATTGTGTTTCCACAGAGCAGCTACCTGTATCTCCTTACGTCGCTCCTCTAAGTCCACCGTCCTTCATTGTGTTTCCACAGAGCAGCTACCTGTATCACCTTACGTCACTCCCTTAAGTCCAGCGTCCTCCATTGTGTTTCCACAGAGCAGCTACCTGTATCGCCTTACGTCGCTCCTCTAAGTCCAGCGTCCTCCATTGTGTTTCCACAGAGCAGCTACCTGTATCGCCTTATGTCACTCCCTTAAGTCCACCGTCCTCCATTGTGTTTCCACAGAGCAGCTGCCTGTATCTCCTTACGTCGCTCCTCTAAGTCCACCGTCCTTCATTGTGTTTCCACAGAGCAGCTACCTGTATCACCTTACGTCGCTCCTCTAAGTCCAGCGTCCTCCATTGTTTCCACAGAGCAGCTACCTGTATCGCCTTATGTCACTCCCTTAAGTCCACCGTCCTCCATTGTGTTTCCACAGAGCAGCTGCCTGTATCTCCTTACGTCGCTCCTCTAAGTCCACCGTCCTCCATTGTGTTTCCACAGAGCAGCTACCTGTATCTCCTTACGTCGCTCCTCTAAGTCCACCGTCCTCCATTGTGTTTCCACAGAGCAGCTACCTGTATCGCCTTACGTCGCTCCTCTAAGTCCACCGTCCTTCATTGTGTTTCCACAGAGCAGCTACCTGTATCACCTTACGTCGCTCCTCTAAGTCCAGCGTCCTCCATTGTGTTTCCACAGAGCAGCTACCTGTATCGCCTTACGTCGCTCCTCTAAGTCCACCGTCCTTCATTGTGTTTCCACAGAGCAGCTACCTGTATCTCCTTACGTCGCTCCTCTAAGTCCACCGTCCTCCATTGTGTTTCCACAGAGCAGCTACCTGTATCTCCTTACGTCGCTCCTTTAAGTCCACCGTCCTTCATTGTGTTTCCACAGAGCAGCTACCTGTATCTCCTTACGTCGCTTCTCTAAGTCCAGCGTCCTCCATTGTGTTTCCACAGAGCAGCTACCTGTATCACCTTACGTCGCTTCTCTAAGTCCAGCGTCCTCCATTGTGTTTCCACAGAGCAGCTACCTGTATCGCCTTATGTCACTCCTCTAAGTCCACCGTCCTTCATTGTGTTTCCACAGAGCAGCTACCTGTATCTCCTTACGTCGCTCCTCTAAGTCCAGCGTCCTCCATTGTGTTTCCACAGAGCAGCTACCTGTATCTCCTTACGTCGCTTCTCTAAGTCCACCGTCCTCCATTGTGTTTCCACAGAGCAGCTACCTGTATCGCCTTATGTCACTCCCTTAAGTCCACCGTCCTCCATTGTGTTTCCACAGAGCAGCTACCTGTATCACCTTACGTCGCTCCTCTAAGTCCACCGTCCTTCATTGTGTTTCCACAGAGCAGCTACCTGTATCTCCTTACGTCGCTCCTCTAAGTCCACCGTCCTTCATTGTGTTTCCACAGAGCAGCTACCTGTATCGCCTTATGTCACTCCCTTAAGTCCACCGTCCTCCATTGTGTTTCCACAGAGCAGCTGCCTGTATCTCCTTACGTCGCTCCTCTAAGTCCACCGTCCTTCATTGTGTTTCCACAGAGCAGCTACCTGTATCACCTTACGTCGCTCCTCTAAGTCCAGCGTCCTTCATTGTGTTTCCACAGAGCAGCTACCTGTATCTCCTTACGTCGCTTCTCTAAGTCCACCGTCCTCCATTGTGTTTCCACAGAGCAGCTACCTGTATCGCCTTATGTCACTCCCTTAAGTCCACCGTCCTCCATTGTGTTTCCACAGAGCAGCTGCCTGTATCTCCTTACGTCGCTCCTCTAAGTCCACCGTCCTTCATTGTGTTTCCACAGAGCAGCTACCTGTATCACCTTACGTCACTCCCTTAAGTCCAGCGTCCTCCATTGTGTTTCCACAGAGCAGCTACCTGTATCACCTTACGTCACTCCCTTAAGTCCAGCGTCCTCCATTGTGTTTCCACAGAGCAGCTACCTGTATCACCTTACGTCACTCCCTTAAGTCCAGCGTCCTCCATTGTGTTTCCACAGAGCAGCTACCTGTATCTCCTTATGTCGCTCCTCTAAGTCCACTGTCCTCCATTGTGTTTCCACAGAGCAGCTACCTGTATCACCTTACGTCACTCCCTTAAGTCCACCGTCCTTCATTGTGTTTCCACAGAGCAGCTACCTGTATCACCTTACGTCACTCCCTTAAGTCCAGCGTCCTCCATTGTGTTTCCACAGAGCAGCTACCTGTATCACCTTACGTCACTCCCTTAAGTCCAGCGTCCTCCATTGTGTTTCCACAGAGCAGCTACCTGTATCGCCTTACGTCACTCCTCTAAGTCCACCGTCCTCCATTGTGTTTCCACAGAGCAGCTACCTGTATCTCCTTACATCGCTCCTCTAAGTCCACCGTCCTTCATTGTGTTTCCACAGAGCAGCTACCTGTATCACCTTACGTCGCTTCTCTAAGTCCAGCGTCCTCCATTGTGTTTCCACAGAGCAGCTACCTGTATCTCCTTACGTCGCTCCTCTAAGTCCACCGTCCTTCATTGTGTTTCCACAGAGCAGCTACCTGTATCGCCTTATGTCACTCCCTTAAGTCCACCGTCCTCCATTGTGTTTCCACAGAGCAGCTACCTGTATCTCCTTACGTCGCTCCTCTAAGTCCACCGTCCTTCATTGTGTTTCCACAGAGCAGCTACCTGTATCTCCTTACGTCGCTCCTCTAAGTCCAGCGTCCTTCATTGTGTTTCCACAGAGCAGCTACCTGTATCTCCTTACGTCGCTCCTCTAAGTCCACCGTCCTTCATTGTGTTTCCACAGAGCAGCTACCTGTATCTCCTTACGTCGCTCCTCTAAGTCCACCGTCCTTCATTGTGTTTCCACAGAGCAGCTACCTGTATCTCCTTATGTCACTCCCTTAAGTCCACCGTCCTTCATTGTGTTTCCACAGAGCAGCTACCTGTATCTCCTTACGTCGCTCCTCTAAGTCCAGCGTCCTTCATTGTGTTTCCACAGAGCAGCTACCTGTATCTCCTTACGTCGCTCCTCTAAGTCCACCGTCCTTCATTGTGTTTCCACAGAGCAGCTACCTGTATCTCCTTACGTCGCTCCTCTAAGTCCAGCGTCCTTCATTGTGTTTCCACAGAGCAGCTACCTGTATCTCCTTACGTCGCTCCTCTAAGTCCACCGTCCTTCATTGTGTTTCCACAGAGCAGCTACCTGTATCGCCTTATGTCACTCCCTTAAGTCCAGCGTCCTCCATTGTGTTTCCACAGAGCAGCTACCTGTATCACCTTACGTCACTCCCTTAAGTCCAGCGTCCTCCATTGTGTTTCCACAGAGCAGCTACCTGTATCGCCTTACGTCGCTCCTCTAAGTCCAGCGTCCTTCATTGTGTTTCCACAGAGCAGCTACCTGTATCGCCTTACGTCGCTCCTCTAAGTCCACCGTCCTCCATTGTGTTTCCACAGAGCAGCTACCTGTATCTCCTTACGTCGCTCCTCTAAGTCCAGCGTCCTCCATTGTGTTTCCACAGAGCAGCTACCTGTATCTCCTTACGTCGCTCCTCTAAGTCCACCGTCCTTCATTGTGTTTCCACAGAGCAGCTACCTGTATCACCTTACGTCACTCCCTTAAGTCCAGCGTCCTCCATTGTGTTTCCACAGAGCAGCTACCTGTATCGCCTTACGTCGCTCCTCTAAGTCCACCGTCCTTCATTGTGTTTCCACAGAGCAGCTACCTGTATCTCCTTACGTCGCTCCTCTAAGTCCACCGTCCTCCATTGTGTTTCCACAGAGCAGCTACCTGTATCTCCTTACGTCGCTCCTCTAAGTCCACCGTCCTTCATTGTGTTTCCACAGAGCAGCTACCTGTATCACCTTACGTCGCTCCTCTAAGTCCACCGTCCTCCATTGTGTTTCCACAGAGCAGCTACCTGTATCACCTTACGTCACTCCCTTAAGTCCACCGTCCTTCATTGTGTTTCCACAGAGCAGCTACCTGTATCACCTTACGTCACTCCCTTAAGTCCAGCGTCCTCCATTGTGTTTCCACAGAGCAGCTACCTGTATCACCTTACGTCACTCCCTTAAGTCCAGCGTCCTCCATTGTGTTTCCACAGAGCAGCTACCTGTATCGCCTTACGTCACTCCTCTAAGTCCACCGTCCTCCATTGTGTTTCCACAGAGCAGCTACCTGTATCACCTTACGTCGCTTCTCTAAGTCCAGCGTCCTCCATTGTGTTTCCACAGAGCAGCTACCTGTATCTCCTTACGTCGCTCCTCTAAGTCCACCGTCCTTCATTGTGTTTCCACAGAGCAGCTACCTGTATCTCCTTACGTCGCTCCTCTAAGTCCACCGTCCTTCATTGTGTTTCCACAGAGCAGCTACCTGTATCGCCTTATGTCACTCCCTTAAGTCCACCGTCCTTCATTGTGTTTCCACAGAGCAGCTACCTGTATCACCTTACGTCACTCCTCTAAGTCCAGCGTCCTCCATTGTGTTTCCACAGAGCAGCTACCTGTATCGCCTTACGTCACTCCCTTAAGTCCAGCGTCCTCCATTGTGTTTCCACAGAGCAGCTACCTGTATCACCTTACGTCACTCCCTTAAGTCCAGCGTCCTCCATTGTGTTTCCACAGAGCAGCTACCTGTATCGCCTTACGTCGCTCCTCTAAGTCCAGCGTCCTTCATTGTGTTTCCACAGAGCAGCTACCTGTATCGCCTTACGTCGCTCCTCTAAGTCCAGCGTCCTTCATTGTGTTTCCACAGAGCAGCTACCTGTATCGCCTTACGTCGCTCCTCTAAGTCCACCGTCCTCCATTGTGTTTCCACAGAGCAGCTACCTGTATCTCCTTACGTCGCTCCTCTAAGTCCACCGTCCTCCATTGTGTTTCCACAGAGCAGCTACCTGTATCTCCTTACGTCGCTCCTCTAAGTCCACCGTCCTTCATTGTGTTTCCACAGAGCAGCTACCTGTATCACCTTACGTCACTCCCTTAAGTCCAGCGTCCTCCATTGTGTTTCCACAGAGCAGCTACCTGTATCGCCTTACGTCGCTCCTCTAAGTCCACCGTCCTTCATTGTGTTTCCACAGAGCAGCTACCTGTATCTCCTTACGTCGCTCCTCTAAGTCCACCGTCCTCCATTGTGTTTCCACAGAGCAGCTACCTGTATCACCTTACGTCGCTTCTCTAAGTCCAGCGTCCTTCATTGTGTTTCCACAGAGCAGCTACCTGTATCGCCTTACGTCGCTTCTCTAAGTCCAGCGTCCTCCATTGTGTTTCCACAGAGCAGCTACCTGTATCGCCTTATGTCACTCCCTTAAGTCCACCGTCCTCCATTGTGTTTCCACAGAGCAGCTGCCTGTATCTCCTTACGTCGCTCCTCTAAGTCCACCGTCCTTCATTGTGTTTCCACAGAGCAGCTACCTGTATCACCTTACGTCGCTCCTCTAAGTCCAGCGTCCTCCATTGTGTTTCCACAGAGCAGCTACCTGTATCGCCTTATGTCACTCCCTTAAGTCCACCGTCCTCCATTGTGTTTCCACAGAGCAGCTGCCTGTATCTCCTTACGTCGCTCCTCTAAGTCCACCGTCCTTCATTGTGTTTCCACAGAGCAGCTACCTGTATCTCCTTACGTCGCTCCTCTAAGTCCACCGTCCTCCATTGTGTTTCCACAGAGCAGCTACCTGTATCTCCTTACGTCGCTCCTCTAAGTCCACCGTCCTCCATTGTGTTTCCACAGAGCAGCTACCTGTATCTCCTTACGTCGCTCCTCTAAGTCCACCGTCCTCCATTGTGTTTCCACAGAGCAGCTACCTGTATCTCCTTACGTCGCTCCTCTAAGTCCACCGTCCTTCATTGTGTTTCCACAGAGCAGCTACCTGTATCACCTTACGTCACTCCCTTAAGTCCAGCGTCCTCCATTGTGTTTCCACAGAGCAGCTACCTGTATCGCCTTACGTCGCTCCTCTAAGTCCACCGTCCTTCATTGTGTTTCCACAGAGCAGCTACCTGTATCGCCTTACGTCGCTCCTCTAAGTCCACCGTCCTTCATTGTGTTTCCACAGAGCAGCTACCTGTATCTCCTTACGTCGCTCCTCTAAGTCCACCGTCCTCCATTGTGTTTCCACAGAGCAGCTACCTGTATCACCTTACGTCGCTCCTCTAAGTCCACCGTCCTTCATTGTGTTTCCACAGAGCAGCTACCTGTATCGCCTTACGTCGCTTCTCTAAGTCCAGCGTCCTCCATTGTGTTTCCACAGAGCAGCTACCTGTATCGCCTTATGTCACTCCCTTAAGTCCACCGTCCTCCATTGTGTTTCCACAGAGCAGCTGCCTGTATCTCCTTACGTCGCTCCTCTAAGTCCACCGTCCTTCATTGTGTTTCCACAGAGCAGCTACCTGTATCACCTTACGTCGCTCCTCTAAGTCCAGCGTCCTCCATTGTGTTTCCACAGAGCAGCTACCTGTATCGCCTTATGTCACTCCCTTAAGTCCACCGTCCTCCATTGTGTTTCCACAGAGCAGCTGCCTGTATCTCCTTACGTCGCTCCTCTAAGTCCACCGTCCTTCATTGTGTTTCCACAGAGCAGCTACCTGTATCTCCTTACGTCGCTCCTCTAAGTCCACCGTCCTCCATTGTGTTTCCACAGAGCAGCTACCTGTATCTCCTTACGTCGCTCCTCTAAGTCCACCGTCCTCCATTGTGTTTCCACAGAGCAGCTACCTGTATCTCCTTACGTCGCTCCTCTAAGTCCACCGTCCTCCATTGTGTTTCCACAGAGCAGCTACCTGTATCTCCTTACGTCGCTCCTCTAAGTCCACCGTCCTTCATTGTGTTTCCACAGAGCAGCTACCTGTATCACCTTACGTCACTCCCTTAAGTCCAGCGTCCTCCATTGTGTTTCCACAGAGCAGCTACCTGTATCGCCTTACGTCGCTCCTCTAAGTCCAGCGTCCTCCATTGTGTTTCCACAGAGCAGCTACCTGTATCGCCTTATGTCACTCCCTTAAGTCCACCGTCCTCCATTGTGTTTCCACAGAGCAGCTGCCTGTATCTCCTTACGTCGCTCCTCTAAGTCCACCGTCCTCCATTGTGTTTCCACAGAGCAGCTACCTGTATCACCTTACGTCGCTCCTCTAAGTCCAGCGTCCTCCATTGTGTTTCCACAGAGCAGCTACCTGTATCGCCTTATGTCACTCCCTTAAGTCCACCGTCCTCCATTGTGTTTCCACAGAGCAGCTGCCTGTATCTCCTTACGTCGCTCCTCTAAGTCCACCGTCCTCCATTGTGTTTCCACAGAGCAGCTACCTGTATCTCCTTACGTCGCTCCTCTAAGTCCACCGTCCTCCATTGTGTTTCCACAGAGCAGCTACCTGTATCTCCTTACGTCGCTCCTCTAAGTCCACCGTCCTCCATTGTGTTTCCACAGAGCAGCTACCTGTATCTCCTTACGTCGCTCCTCTAAGTCCACCGTCCTCCATTGTGTTTCCACAGAGCAGCTACCTGTATCTCCTTACGTCGCTCCTCTAAGTCCACCGTCCTCCATTGTGTTTCCACAGAGCAGCTGCCTGTATCGCCTTACGTCGCTCCTCTAAGTCCACCGTCCTTCATTGTGTTTCCACAGAGCAGCTACCTGTATCACCTTACGTCGCTCCTCTAAGTCCAGCGTCCTCCATTGTGTTTCCACAGAGCAGCTACCTGTATCGCCTTATGTCACTCCCTTAAGTCCACCGTCCTCCATTGTGTTTCCACAGAGCAGCTACCTGTATCACCTTACGTCGCTCCTCTAAGTCCACCGTCCTTCATTGTGTTTCCACAGAGCAGCTACCTGTATCTCCTTACGTCGCTCCTCTAAGTCCACCGTCCTTCATTGTGTTTCCACAGAGCAGCTACCTGTATCGCCTTATGTCACTCCCTTAAGTCCACCGTCCTCCATTGTGTTTCCACAGAGCAGCTGCCTGTATCTCCTTACGTCGCTCCTCTAAGTCCACCGTCCTTCATTGTGTTTCCACAGAGCAGCTACCTGTATCACCTTACGTCGCTCCTCTAAGTCCAGCGTCCTTCATTGTGTTTCCACAGAGCAGCTACCTGTATCTCCTTACGTCGCTTCTCTAAGTCCACCGTCCTCCATTGTGTTTCCACAGAGCAGCTACCTGTATCGCCTTATGTCACTCCCTTAAGTCCACCGTCCTCCATTGTGTTTCCACAGAGCAGCTACCTGTATCTCCTTACGTCGCTCCTCTAAGTCCACCATCCTCCATTGTGTTTCCACAGAGCAGCTGCCTGTATCTCCTTACGTCGCTCCTCTAAGTCCACCGTCCTTCATTGTGTTTCCACAGAGCAGCTACCTGTATCACCTTACGTCACTCCCTTAAGTCCAGCGTCCTCCATTGTGTTTCCACAGAGCAGCTACCTGTATCACCTTACGTCACTCCCTTAAGTCCAGCGTCCTCCATTGTGTTTCCACAGAGCAGCTACCTGTATCGCCTTACGTCACTCCTCTAAGTCCACCGTCCTCCATTGTGTTTCCACAGAGCAGCTACCTGTATCTCCTTACATCGCTCCTCTAAGTCCACCGTCCTTCATTGTGTTTCCACAGAGCAGCTACCTGTATCACCTTACGTCGCTTCTCTAAGTCCAGCGTCCTCCATTGTGTTTCCACAGAGCAGCTACCTGTATCTCCTTACGTCGCTCCTCTAAGTCCACCGTCCTTCATTGTGTTTCCACAGAGCAGCTACCTGTATCGCCTTATGTCACTCCCTTAAGTCCACCGTCCTCCATTGTGTTTCCACAGAGCAGCTACCTGTATCTCCTTACGTCGCTCCTCTAAGTCCACCGTCCTTCATTGTGTTTCCACAGAGCAGCTACCTGTATCTCCTTACGTCGCTCCTCTAAGTCCAGCGTCCTTCATTGTGTTTCCACAGAGCAGCTACCTGTATCTCCTTACGTCGCTCCTCTAAGTCCACCGTCCTTCATTGTGTTTCCACAGAGCAGCTACCTGTATCGCCTTATGTCACTCCCTTAAGTCCACCGTCCTTCATTGTGTTTCCACAGAGCAGCTACCTGTGTCACCTTACGTCGCTCCTCTAAGTCCAGCGTCCTCCATTGTGTTTCCACAGAGCAGCTACCTGTATCGCCTTACGTCACTCCCTTAAGTCCAGCGTCCTCCATTGTGTTTCCACAGAGCAGCTACCTGTATCACCTTACGTCACTCCCTTAAGTCCAGCGTCCTCCATTGTGTTTCCACAGAGCAGCTACCTGTATCGCCTTACGTCGCTCCTCTAAGTCCAGCGTCCTTCATTGTGTTTCCACAGAGCAGCTACCTGTATCGCCTTACGTCGCTCCTCTAAGTCCACCGTCCTCCATTGTGTTTCCACAGAGCAGCTACCTGTATCTCCTTACGTCGCTCCTCTAAGTCCAGCGTCCTCCATTGTGTTTCCACAGAGCAGCTACCTGTATCTCCTTACGTCGCTCCTCTAAGTCCACCGTCCTTCATTGTGTTTCCACAGAGCAGCTACCTGTATCACCTTACGTCACTCCCTTAAGTCCAGCGTCCTCCATTGTGTTTCCACAGAGCAGCTACCTGTATCGCCTTACGTCGCTCCTCTAAGTCCACCGTCCTCCATTGTGTTTCCACAGAGCAGCTACCTGTATCGCCTTACGTCGCTCCTCTAAGTCCACCGTCCTTCATTGTGTTTCCACAGAGCAGCTACCTGTATCTCCTTACGTCGCTCCTCTAAGTCCACCGTCCTCCATTGTGTTTCCACAGAGCAGCTACCTGTATCTCCTTACGTCGCTCCTTTAAGTCCACCGTCCTTCATTGTGTTTCCACAGAGCAGCTACCTGTATCTCCTTACGTCGCTTCTCTAAGTCCAGCGTCCTCCATTGTGTTTCCACAGAGCAGCTACCTGTATCACCTTACGTCGCTTCTCTAAGTCCAGCGTCCTCCATTGTGTTTCCACAGAGCAGCTACCTGTATCGCCTTATGTCACTCCTCTAAGTCCACCGTCCTTCATTGTGTTTCCACAGAGCAGCTACCTGTATCTCCTTACGTCGCTCCTCTAAGTCCAGCGTCCTCCATTGTGTTTCCACAGAGCAGCTACCTGTATCTCCTTACGTCGCTTCTCTAAGTCCACCATCCTCCATTGTGTTTCCACAGAGCAGCTACCTGTATCGCCTTATGTCACTCCCTTAAGTCCACCGTCCTCCATTGTGTTTCCACAGAGCAGCTACCTGTATCACCTTACGTCACTCCCTTAAGTCCAGCGTCCTCCATTGTGTTTCCACAGAGCAGCTACCTGTATCTCCTTATGTCGCTCCTCTAAGTCCACCGTCCTTCATTGTGTTTCCACAGAGCAGCTACCTGTATCACCTTACGTCACTCCCTTAAGTCCAGCGTCCTCCATTGTGTTTCCACAGAGCAGCTACCTGTATCACCTTACGTCACTCCCTTAAGTCCAGCGTCCTCCATTGTGTTTCCACAGAGCAGCTACCTGTATCTCCTTATGTCGCTCCTCTAAGTCCACCGTCCTTCATTGTGTTTCCACAGAGCAGCTACCTGTATCACCTTACGTCACTCCCTTAAGTCCACCGTCCTTCATTGTGTTTCCACAGAGCAGCTACCTGTATCACCTTACGTCACTCCCTTAAGTCCAGCGTCCTCCATTGTGTTTCCACAGAGCAGCTACCTGTATCACCTTACGTCACTCCCTTAAGTCCAGCGTCCTCCATTGTGTTTCCACAGAGCAGCTACCTGTATCGCCTTACGTCACTCCTCTAAGTCCACCGTCCTCCATTGTGTTTCCACAGAGCAGCTACCTGTATCTCCTTACATCGCTCCTCTAAGTCCACCGTCCTTCATTGTGTTTCCACAGAGCAGCTACCTGTATCACCTTACGTCGCTTCTCTAAGTCCAGCGTCCTCCATTGTGTTTCCACAGAGCAGCTACCTGTATCTCCTTACGTCGCTCCTCTAAGTCCACCGTCCTTCATTGTGTTTCCACAGAGCAGCTACCTGTATCGCCTTATGTCACTCCCTTAAGTCCACCGTCCTTCATTGTGTTTCCACAGAGCAGCTACCTGTATCTCCTTACGTCGCTCCTCTAAGTCCACCGTCCTTCATTGTGTTTCCACAGAGCAGCTACCTGTATCTCCTTACGTCGCTCCTCTAAGTCCAGCGTCCTTCATTGTGTTTCCACAGAGCAGCTACCTGTATCTCCTTACGTCGCTCCTCTAAGTCCACCGTCCTTCATTGTGTTTCCACAGAGCAGCTACCTGTATCGCCTTATGTCACTCCCTTAAGTCCACCGTCCTTCATTGTGTTTCCACAGAGCAGCTACCTGTATCGCCTTATGTCACTCCCTTAAGTCCACCGTCCTTCATTGTGTTTCCACAGAGCAGCTACCTGTATCTCCTTACGTCGCTCCTCTAAGTCCACCGTCCTTCATTGTGTTTCCACAGAGCAGCTACCTGTATCGCCTTATGTCACTCCCTTAAGTCCACCGTCCTTCATTGTGTTTCCACAGAGCAGCTACCTGTGTCACCTTACGTCGCTCCTCTAAGTCCAGCGTCCTCCATTGTGTTTCCACAGAGCAGCTACCTGTATCTCCTTACATCGCTCCTCTAAGTCCACCGTCCTTCATTGTGTTTCCACAGAGCAGCTACCTGTATCACCTTACGTCGCTTCTCTAAGTCCAGCGTCCTCCATTGTGTTTCCACAGAGCAGCTACCTGTATCTCCTTACGTCGCTCCTCTAAGTCCACCGTCCTTCATTGTGTTTCCACAGAGCAGCTACCTGTATCGCCTTATGTCACTCCCTTAAGTCCACCGTCCTCCATTGTGTTTCCACAGAGCAGCTACCTGTATCTCCTTACGTCGCTCCTCTAAGTCCACCGTCCTTCATTGTGTTTCCACAGAGCAGCTACCTGTATCTCCTTACGTCGCTCCTCTAAGTCCAGCGTCCTTCATTGTGTTTCCACAGAGCAGCTACCTGTATCTCCTTACGTCGCTCCTCTAAGTCCACCGTCCTTCATTGTGTTTCCACAGAGCAGCTACCTGTATCGCCTTATGTCACTCCCTTAAGTCCACCGTCCTTCATTGTGTTTCCACAGAGCAGCTACCTGTGTCACCTTACGTCGCTCCTCTAAGTCCAGCGTCCTCCATTGTGTTTCCACAGAGCAGCTACCTGTATCGCCTTACGTCACTCCCTTAAGTCCAGCGTCCTCCATTGTGTTTCCACAGAGCAGCTACCTGTATCACCTTACGTCACTCCCTTAAGTCCAGCGTCCTCCATTGTGTTTCCACAGAGCAGCTACCTGTATCGCCTTACGTCGCTCCTCTAAGTCCAGCGTCCTTCATTGTGTTTCCACAGAGCAGCTACCTGTATCGCCTTACGTCGCTCCTCTAAGTCCACCGTCCTCCATTGTGTTTCCACAGAGCAGCTACCTGTATCTCCTTACGTCGCTCCTCTAAGTCCAGCGTCCTCCATTGTGTTTCCACAGAGCAGCTAACTGTATCTCCTTACGTCGCTCCTCTAAGTCCACCGTCCTTCATTGTGTTTCCACAGAGCAGCTACCTGTATCTCCTTACGTCGCTCCTCTAAGTCCACCGTCCTCCATTGTGTTTCCACAGAGCAGCTACCTGTATCTCCTTACGTCGCTCCTCTAAGTCCACCGTCCTTCATTGTGTTTCCACAGAGCAGCTACCTGTATCACCTTACGTCGCTCCTCTAAGTCCACCGTCCTCCATTGTGTTTCCACAGAGCAGCTACCTGTATCACCTTACGTCACTCCCTTAAGTCCACCGTCCTTCATTGTGTTTCCACAGAGCAGCTACCTGTATCACCTTACGTCACTCCCTTAAGTCCAGCGTCCTCCATTGTGTTTCCACAGAGCAGCTACCTGTATCGCCTTACGTCACTCCTCTAAGTCCACCGTCCTCCATTGTGTTTCCACAGAGCAGCTACCTGTATCTCCTTACATCGCTCCTCTAAGTCCACCGTCCTCCATTGTGTTTCCACAGAGCAGCTACCTGTATCACCTTACGTCGCTTCTCTAAGTCCAGCGTCCTCCATTGTGTTTCCACAGAGCAGCTACCTGTATCTCCTTACGTCGCTCCTCTAAGTCCACCGTCCTTCATTGTGTTTCCACAGAGCAGCTACCTGTATCTCCTTACGTCGCTCCTCTAAGTCCACCGTCCTTCATTGTGTTTCCACAGAGCAGCTACCTGTATCGCCTTATGTCACTCCCTTAAGTCCACCGTCCTTCATTGTGTTTCCACAGAGCAGCTACCTGTGTCACCTTACGTCGCTCCTCTAAGTCCAGCGTCCTCCATTGTGTTTCCACAGAGCAGCTACCTGTATCGCCTTACGTCACTCCCTTAAGTCCAGCGTCCTCCATTGTGTTTCCACAGAGCAGCTACCTGTATCACCTTACGTCACTCCCTTAAGTCCAGCGTCCTCCATTGTGTTTCCACAGAGCAGCTACCTGTATCGCCTTACGTCGCTCCTCTAAGTCCAGCGTCCTTCATTGTGTTTCCACAGAGCAGCTACCTGTATCGCCTTACGTCGCTCCTCTAAGTCCAGCGTCCTTCATTGTGTTTCCACAGAGCAGCTACCTGTATCGCCTTACGTCGCTCCTCTAAGTCCACCGTCCTCCATTGTGTTTCCACAGAGCAGCTACCTGTATCTCCTTACGTCGCTCCTCTAAGTCCACCGTCCTCCATTGTGTTTCCACAGAGCAGCTACCTGTATCTCCTTACGTCGCTCCTCTAAGTCCACCGTCCTTCATTGTGTTTCCACAGAGCAGCTACCTGTATCACCTTACGTCACTCCCTTAAGTCCAGCGTCCTCCATTGTGTTTCCACAGAGCAGCTACCTGTATCGCCTTACGTCGCTCCTCTAAGTCCACCGTCCTTCATTGTGTTTCCACAGAGCAGCTACCTGTATCTCCTTACGTCGCTCCTCTAAGTCCACCGTCCTCCATTGTGTTTCCACAGAGCAGCTACCTGTATCACCTTACGTCGCTCCTCTAAGTCCACCGTCCTTCATTGTGTTTCCACAGAGCAGCTACCTGTATCGCCTTACGTCGCTTCTCTAAGTCCAGCGTCCTCCATTGTGTTTCCACAGAGCAGCTACCTGTATCGCCTTATGTCACTCCCTTAAGTCCACCGTCCTCCATTGTGTTTCCACAGAGCAGCTGCCTGTATCTCCTTACGTCGCTCCTCTAAGTCCACCGTCCTTCATTGTGTTTCCACAGAGCAGCTACCTGTATCACCTTACGTCGCTCCTCTAAGTCCAGCGTCCTCCATTGTGTTTCCACAGAGCAGCTACCTGTATCGCCTTATGTCACTCCCTTAAGTCCACCGTCCTCCATTGTGTTTCCACAGAGCAGCTGCCTGTATCTCCTTACGTCGCTCCTCTAAGTCCACCATCCTCCATTGTGTTTCCACAGAGCAGCTGCCTGTATCTCCTTACGTCGCTCCTCTAAGTCCACCGTCCTTCATTGTGTTTCCACAGAGCAGCTACCTGTATCTCCTTACGTCGCTCCTCTAAGTCCACCGTCCTCCATTGTGTTTCCACAGAGCAGCTACCTGTATCTCCTTACGTCGCTCCTCTAAGTCCACCGTCCTCCATTGTGTTTCCACAGAGCAGCTACCTGTATCTCCTTACGTCGCTCCTCTAAGTCCACCGTCCTCCATTGTGTTTCCACAGAGCAGCTACCTGTATCTCCTTACGTCGCTCCTCTAAGTCCACCGTCCTTCATTGTGTTTCCACAGAGCAGCTACCTGTATCACCTTACGTCACTCCCTTAAGTCCAGCGTCCTCCATTGTGTTTCCACAGAGCAGCTACCTGTATCGCCTTACGTCGCTCCTCTAAGTCCAGCGTCCTCCATTGTGTTTCCACAGAGCAGCTACCTGTATCGCCTTATGTCACTCCCTTAAGTCCACCGTCCTCCATTGTGTTTCCACAGAGCAGCTGCCTGTATCTCCTTACGTCGCTCCTCTAAGTCCACCGTCCTTCATTGTGTTTCCACAGAGCAGCTACCTGTATCACCTTACGTCGCTCCTCTAAGTCCAGCGTCCTCCATTGTGTTTCCACAGAGCAGCTACCTGTATCGCCTTATGTCACTCCCTTAAGTCCACCGTCCTCCATTGTGTTTCCACAGAGCAGCTGCCTGTATCTCCTTACGTCGCTCCTCTAAGTCCACCGTCCTCCATTGTGTTTCCACAGAGCAGCTACCTGTATCTCCTTACGTCGCTCCTCTAAGTCCACCGTCCTCCATTGTGTTTCCACAGAGCAGCTACCTGTATCGCCTTACGTCGCTCCTCTAAGTCCACCGTCCTTCATTGTGTTTCCACAGAGCAGCTACCTGTATCACCTTACGTCGCTCCTCTAAGTCCAGCGTCCTCCATTGTGTTTCCACAGAGCAGCTACCTGTATCGCCTTACGTCGCTCCTCTAAGTCCACCGTCCTTCATTGTGTTTCCACAGAGCAGCTACCTGTATCTCCTTACGTCGCTCCTCTAAGTCCACCGTCCTCCATTGTGTTTCCACAGAGCAGCTACCTGTATCTCCTTACGTCGCTCCTTTAAGTCCACCGTCCTTCATTGTGTTTCCACAGAGCAGCTACCTGTATCTCCTTACGTCGCTTCTCTAAGTCCAGCGTCCTCCATTGTGTTTCCACAGAGCAGCTACCTGTATCACCTTACGTCGCTTCTCTAAGTCCAGCGTCCTCCATTGTGTTTCCACAGAGCAGCTACCTGTATCGCCTTATGTCACTCCTCTAAGTCCACCGTCCTTCATTGTGTTTCCACAGAGCAGCTACCTGTATCTCCTTACGTCGCTCCTCTAAGTCCAGCGTCCTCCATTGTGTTTCCACAGAGCAGCTACCTGTATCTCCTTACGTCGCTTCTCTAAGTCCACCGTCCTCCATTGTGTTTCCACAGAGCAGCTACCTGTATCGCCTTATGTCACTCCCTTAAGTCCACCGTCCTCCATTGTGTTTCCACAGAGCAGCTACCTGTATCACCTTACGTCGCTCCTCTAAGTCCACCGTCCTTCATTGTGTTTCCACAGAGCAGCTACCTGTATCTCCTTACGTCGCTCCTCTAAGTCCACCGTCCTTCATTGTGTTTCCACAGAGCAGCTACCTGTATCGCCTTATGTCACTCCCTTAAGTCCACCGTCCTCCATTGTGTTTCCACAGAGCAGCTGCCTGTATCACCTTACGTCGCTCCTCTAAGTCCAGCGTCCTTCATTGTGTTTCCACAGAGCAGCTACCTGTATCTCCTTACGTCGCTTCTCTAAGTCCACCGTCCTCCATTGTGTTTCCACAGAGCAGCTACCTGTATCGCCTTATGTCACTCCCTTAAGTCCACCGTCCTCCATTGTGTTTCCACAGAGCAGCTGCCTGTATCTCCTTACGTCGCTCCTCTAAGTCCACCGTCCTTCATTGTGTTTCCACAGAGCAGCTACCTGTATCACCTTACGTCACTCCCTTAAGTCCAGCGTCCTCCATTGTGTTTCCACAGAGCAGCTACCTGTATCACCTTACGTCACTCCCTTAAGTCCAGCGTCCTCCATTGTGTTTCCACAGAGCAGCTACCTGTATCACCTTACGTCACTCCCTTAAGTCCAGCGTCCTCCATTGTGTTTCCACAGAGCAGCTACCTGTATCTCCTTATGTCGCTCCTCTAAGTCCACTGTCCTCCATTGTGTTTCCACAGAGCAGCTACCTGTATCACCTTACGTCACTCCCTTAAGTCCACCGTCCTTCATTGTGTTTCCACAGAGCAGCTACCTGTATCACCTTACGTCACTCCCTTAAGTCCAGCGTCCTCCATTGTGTTTCCACAGAGCAGCTACCTGTATCACCTTACGTCACTCCCTTAAGTCCAGCGTCCTCCATTGTGTTTCCACAGAGCAGCTACCTGTATCGCCTTACGTCACTCCTCTAAGTCCACCGTCCTCCATTGTGTTTCCACAGAGCAGCTACCTGTATCTCCTTACATCGCTCCTCTAAGTCCACCGTCCTTCATTGTGTTTCCACAGAGCAGCTACCTGTATCACCTTACGTCGCTTCTCTAAGTCCAGCGTCCTCCATTGTGTTTCCACAGAGCAGCTACCTGTATCTCCTTACGTCGCTCCTCTAAGTCCACCGTCCTTCATTGTGTTTCCACAGAGCAGCTACCTGTATCGCCTTATGTCACTCCCTTAAGTCCACCGTCCTCCATTGTGTTTCCACAGAGCAGCTACCTGTATCTCCTTACGTCGCTCCTCTAAGTCCACCGTCCTTCATTGTGTTTCCACAGAGCAGCTACCTGTATCTCCTTACGTCGCTCCTCTAAGTCCAGCGTCCTTCATTGTGTTTCCACAGAGCAGCTACCTGTATCTCCTTACGTCGCTCCTCTAAGTCCACCGTCCTTCATTGTGTTTCCACAGAGCAGCTACCTGTATCTCCTTACGTCGCTCCTCTAAGTCCACCGTCCTTCATTGTGTTTCCACAGAGCAGCTACCTGTATCTCCTTATGTCACTCCCTTAAGTCCACCGTCCTTCATTGTGTTTCCACAGAGCAGCTACCTGTATCTCCTTACGTCGCTCCTCTAAGTCCAGCGTCCTTCATTGTGTTTCCACAGAGCAGCTACCTGTATCTCCTTACGTCGCTCCTCTAAGTCCACCGTCCTTCATTGTGTTTCCACAGAGCAGCTACCTGTATCTCCTTACGTCGCTCCTCTAAGTCCAGCGTCCTTCATTGTGTTTCCACAGAGCAGCTACCTGTATCTCCTTACGTCGCTCCTCTAAGTCCACCGTCCTTCATTGTGTTTCCACAGAGCAGCTACCTGTATCGCCTTATGTCACTCCCTTAAGTCCAGCGTCCTCCATTGTGTTTCCACAGAGCAGCTACCTGTATCACCTTACGTCACTCCCTTAAGTCCAGCGTCCTCCATTGTGTTTCCACAGAGCAGCTACCTGTATCGCCTTACGTCGCTCCTCTAAGTCCAGCGTCCTTCATTGTGTTTCCACAGAGCAGCTACCTGTATCGCCTTACGTCGCTCCTCTAAGTCCACCGTCCTCCATTGTGTTTCCACAGAGCAGCTACCTGTATCTCCTTACGTCGCTCCTCTAAGTCCAGCGTCCTCCATTGTGTTTCCACAGAGCAGCTACCTGTATCTCCTTACGTCGCTCCTCTAAGTCCACCGTCCTTCATTGTGTTTCCACAGAGCAGCTACCTGTATCACCTTACGTCACTCCCTTAAGTCCAGCGTCCTCCATTGTGTTTCCACAGAGCAGCTACCTGTATCGCCTTACGTCGCTCCTCTAAGTCCACCGTCCTTCATTGTGTTTCCACAGAGCAGCTACCTGTATCTCCTTACGTCGCTCCTCTAAGTCCACCGTCCTCCATTGTGTTTCCACAGAGCAGCTACCTGTATCTCCTTACGTCGCTCCTCTAAGTCCACCGTCCTTCATTGTGTTTCCACAGAGCAGCTACCTGTATCACCTTACGTCGCTCCTCTAAGTCCACCGTCCTCCATTGTGTTTCCACAGAGCAGCTACCTGTATCACCTTACGTCACTCCCTTAAGTCCACCGTCCTTCATTGTGTTTCCACAGAGCAGCTACCTGTATCACCTTACGTCACTCCCTTAAGTCCAGCGTCCTCCATTGTGTTTCCACAGAGCAGCTACCTGTATCACCTTACGTCACTCCCTTAAGTCCAGCGTCCTCCATTGTGTTTCCACAGAGCAGCTACCTGTATCGCCTTACGTCACTCCTCTAAGTCCACCGTCCTCCATTGTGTTTCCACAGAGCAGCTACCTGTATCACCTTACGTCGCTTCTCTAAGTCCAGCGTCCTCCATTGTGTTTCCACAGAGCAGCTACCTGTATCTCCTTACGTCGCTCCTCTAAGTCCACCGTCCTTCATTGTGTTTCCACAGAGCAGCTACCTGTATCTCCTTACGTCGCTCCTCTAAGTCCACCGTCCTTCATTGTGTTTCCACAGAGCAGCTACCTGTATCGCCTTATGTCACTCCCTTAAGTCCACCGTCCTTCATTGTGTTTCCACAGAGCAGCTACCTGTGTCACCTTACGTCGCTCCTCTAAGTCCAGCGTCCTCCATTGTGTTTCCACAGAGCAGCTACCTGTATCGCCTTACGTCACTCCCTTAAGTCCAGCGTCCTCCATTGTGTTTCCACAGAGCAGCTACCTGTATCACCTTACGTCACTCCCTTAAGTCCAGCGTCCTCCATTGTGTTTCCACAGAGCAGCTACCTGTATCGCCTTACGTCGCTCCTCTAAGTCCAGCGTCCTTCATTGTGTTTCCACAGAGCAGCTACCTGTATCGCCTTACGTCGCTCCTCTAAGTCCAGCGTCCTTCATTGTGTTTCCACAGAGCAGCTACCTGTATCGCCTTACGTCGCTCCTCTAAGTCCACCGTCCTCCATTGTGTTTCCACAGAGCAGCTACCTGTATCTCCTTACGTCGCTCCTCTAAGTCCACCGTCCTCCATTGTGTTTCCACAGAGCAGCTACCTGTATCTCCTTACGTCGCTCCTCTAAGTCCACCGTCCTTCATTGTGTTTCCACAGAGCAGCTACCTGTATCACCTTACGTCACTCCCTTAAGTCCAGCGTCCTCCATTGTGTTTCCACAGAGCAGCTACCTGTATCGCCTTACGTCGCTCCTCTAAGTCCACCGTCCTTCATTGTGTTTCCACAGAGCAGCTACCTGTATCTCCTTACGTCGCTCCTCTAAGTCCACCGTCCTCCATTGTGTTTCCACAGAGCAGCTACCTGTATCACCTTACGTCGCTCCTCTAAGTCCACCGTCCTTCATTGTGTTTCCACAGAGCAGCTACCTGTATCGCCTTACGTCGCTTCTCTAAGTCCAGCGTCCTCCATTGTGTTTCCACAGAGCAGCTACCTGTATCGCCTTATGTCACTCCCTTAAGTCCACCGTCCTCCATTGTGTTTCCACAGAGCAGCTGCCTGTATCTCCTTACGTCGCTCCTCTAAGTCCACCGTCCTTCATTGTGTTTCCACAGAGCAGCTACCTGTATCACCTTACGTCGCTCCTCTAAGTCCAGCGTCCTCCATTGTGTTTCCACAGAGCAGCTACCTGTATCGCCTTATGTCACTCCCTTAAGTCCACCGTCCTCCATTGTGTTTCCACAGAGCAGCTGCCTGTATCTCCTTACGTCGCTCCTCTAAGTCCACCGTCCTTCATTGTGTTTCCACAGAGCAGCTACCTGTATCTCCTTACGTCGCTCCTCTAAGTCCACCGTCCTCCATTGTGTTTCCACAGAGCAGCTACCTGTATCTCCTTACGTCGCTCCTCTAAGTCCACCGTCCTCCATTGTGTTTCCACAGAGCAGCTACCTGTATCTCCTTACGTCGCTCCTCTAAGTCCACCGTCCTCCATTGTGTTTCCACAGAGCAGCTACCTGTATCTCCTTACGTCGCTCCTCTAAGTCCACCGTCCTTCATTGTGTTTCCACAGAGCAGCTACCTGTATCACCTTACGTCACTCCCTTAAGTCCAGCGTCCTCCATTGTGTTTCCACAGAGCAGCTACCTGTATCGCCTTACGTCGCTCCTCTAAGTCCACCGTCCTTCATTGTGTTTCCACAGAGCAGCTACCTGTATCGCCTTACGTCGCTCCTCTAAGTCCACCGTCCTTCATTGTGTTTCCACAGAGCAGCTACCTGTATCTCCTTACGTCGCTCCTCTAAGTCCACCGTCCTCCATTGTGTTTCCACAGAGCAGCTACCTGTATCACCTTACGTCGCTCCTCTAAGTCCACCGTCCTTCATTGTGTTTCCACAGAGCAGCTACCTGTATCGCCTTACGTCGCTTCTCTAAGTCCAGCGTCCTCCATTGTGTTTCCACAGAGCAGCTACCTGTATCGCCTTATGTCACTCCCTTAAGTCCACCGTCCTCCATTGTGTTTCCACAGAGCAGCTGCCTGTATCTCCTTACGTCGCTCCTCTAAGTCCACCGTCCTTCATTGTGTTTCCACAGAGCAGCTACCTGTATCACCTTACGTCGCTCCTCTAAGTCCAGCGTCCTCCATTGTGTTTCCACAGAGCAGCTACCTGTATCGCCTTATGTCACTCCCTTAAGTCCACCGTCCTCCATTGTGTTTCCACAGAGCAGCTGCCTGTATCTCCTTACGTCGCTCCTCTAAGTCCACCGTCCTTCATTGTGTTTCCACAGAGCAGCTACCTGTATCTCCTTACGTCGCTCCTCTAAGTCCACCGTCCTCCATTGTGTTTCCACAGAGCAGCTACCTGTATCTCCTTACGTCGCTCCTCTAAGTCCACCGTCCTCCATTGTGTTTCCACAGAGCAGCTACCTGTATCTCCTTACGTCGCTCCTCTAAGTCCACCGTCCTCCATTGTGTTTCCACAGAGCAGCTACCTGTATCTCCTTACGTCGCTCCTCTAAGTCCACCGTCCTTCATTGTGTTTCCACAGAGCAGCTACCTGTATCACCTTACGTCACTCCCTTAAGTCCAGCGTCCTCCATTGTGTTTCCACAGAGCAGCTACCTGTATCGCCTTACGTCGCTCCTCTAAGTCCAGCGTCCTCCATTGTGTTTCCACAGAGCAGCTACCTGTATCGCCTTATGTCACTCCCTTAAGTCCACCGTCCTCCATTGTGTTTCCACAGAGCAGCTGCCTGTATCTCCTTACGTCGCTCCTCTAAGTCCACCGTCCTTCATTGTGTTTCCACAGAGCAGCTACCTGTATCACCTTACGTCGCTCCTCTAAGTCCAGCGTCCTCCATTGTGTTTCCACAGAGCAGCTACCTGTATCGCCTTATGTCACTCCCTTAAGTCCACCGTCCTCCATTGTGTTTCCACAGAGCAGCTGCCTGTATCTCCTTACGTCGCTCCTCTAAGTCCACCGTCCTCCATTGTGTTTCCACAGAGCAGCTACCTGTATCTCCTTACGTCGCTCCTCTAAGTCCACCGTCCTCCATTGTGTTTCCACAGAGCAGCTACCTGTATCTCCTTACGTCGCTCCTCTAAGTCCACCGTCCTCCATTGTGTTTCCACAGAGCAGCTACCTGTATCTCCTTACGTCGCTCCTCTAAGTCCACCGTCCTCCATTGTGTTTCCACAGAGCAGCTGCCTGTATCGCCTTACGTCGCTCCTCTAAGTCCACCGTCCTTCATTGTGTTTCCACAGAGCAGCTACCTGTATCACCTTACGTCGCTCCTCTAAGTCCAGCGTCCTCCATTGTGTTTCCACAGAGCAGCTACCTGTATCGCCTTATGTCACTCCCTTAAGTCCACCGTCCTCCATTGTGTTTCCACAGAGCAGCTACCTGTATCACCTTACGTCGCTCCTCTAAGTCCACCGTCCTTCATTGTGTTTCCACAGAGCAGCTACCTGTATCTCCTTACGTCGCTCCTCTAAGTCCACCGTCCTTCATTGTGTTTCCACAGAGCAGCTACCTGTATCGCCTTATGTCACTCCCTTAAGTCCACCGTCCTCCATTGTGTTTCCACAGAGCAGCTGCCTGTATCTCCTTACGTCGCTCCTCTAAGTCCACCGTCCTTCATTGTGTTTCCACAGAGCAGCTACCTGTATCACCTTACGTCGCTCCTCTAAGTCCAGCGTCCTTCATTGTGTTTCCACAGAGCAGCTACCTGTATCTCCTTACGTCGCTTCTCTAAGTCCACCGTCCTCCATTGTGTTTCCACAGAGCAGCTACCTGTATCGCCTTATGTCACTCCCTTAAGTCCACCGTCCTCCATTGTGTTTCCACAGAGCAGCTACCTGTATCTCCTTACGTCGCTCCTCTAAGTCCACCATCCTCCATTGTGTTTCCACAGAGCAGCTGCCTGTATCTCCTTACGTCGCTCCTCTAAGTCCACCGTCCTTCATTGTGTTTCCACAGAGCAGCTACCTGTATCACCTTACGTCACTCCCTTAAGTCCAGCGTCCTCCATTGTGTTTCCACAGAGCAGCTACCTGTATCACCTTACGTCACTCCCTTAAGTCCAGCGTCCTCCATTGTGTTTCCACAGAGCAGCTACCTGTATCACCTTACGTCACTCCCTTAAGTCCAGCGTCCTCCATTGTGTTTCCACAGAGCAGCTACCTGTATCTCCTTATGTCGCTCCTCTAAGTCCACTGTCCTCCATTGTGTTTCCACAGAGCAGCTACCTGTATCACCTTACGTCACTCCCTTAAGTCCAGCGTCCTCCATTGTGTTTCCACAGAGCAGCTACCTGTATCGCCTTACGTCACTCCTCTAAGTCCACCGTCCTCCATTGTGTTTCCACAGAGCAGCTACCTGTATCTCCTTACATCGCTCCTCTAAGTCCACCGTCCTTCATTGTGTTTCCACAGAGCAGCTACCTGTATCACCTTACGTCGCTTCTCTAAGTCCAGCGTCCTCCATTGTGTTTCCACAGAGCAGCTACCTGTATCTCCTTACGTCGCTCCTCTAAGTCCACCGTCCTTCATTGTGTTTCCACAGAGCAGCTACCTGTATCGCCTTATGTCACTCCCTTAAGTCCACCGTCCTCCATTGTGTTTCCACAGAGCAGCTACCTGTATCTCCTTACGTCGCTCCTCTAAGTCCACCGTCCTTCATTGTGTTTCCACAGAGCAGCTACCTGTATCTCCTTACGTCGCTCCTCTAAGTCCAGCGTCCTTCATTGTGTTTCCACAGAGCAGCTACCTGTATCTCCTTACGTCGCTCCTCTAAGTCCACCGTCCTTCATTGTGTTTCCACAGAGCAGCTACCTGTATCGCCTTATGTCACTCCCTTAAGTCCACCGTCCTTCATTGTGTTTCCACAGAGCAGCTACCTGTGTCACCTTACGTCGCTCCTCTAAGTCCAGCGTCCTCCATTGTGTTTCCACAGAGCAGCTACCTGTATCGCCTTACGTCACTCCCTTAAGTCCAGCGTCCTCCATTGTGTTTCCACAGAGCAGCTACCTGTATCACCTTACGTCACTCCCTTAAGTCCAGCGTCCTCCATTGTGTTTCCACAGAGCAGCTACCTGTATCGCCTTACGTCGCTCCTCTAAGTCCAGCGTCCTTCATTGTGTTTCCACAGAGCAGCTACCTGTATCGCCTTACGTCGCTCCTCTAAGTCCACCGTCCTCCATTGTGTTTCCACAGAGCAGCTACCTGTATCTCCTTACGTCGCTCCTCTAAGTCCAGCGTCCTCCATTGTGTTTCCACAGAGCAGCTACCTGTATCTCCTTACGTCGCTCCTCTAAGTCCACCGTCCTTCATTGTGTTTCCACAGAGCAGCTACCTGTATCACCTTACGTCACTCCCTTAAGTCCAGCGTCCTCCATTGTGTTTCCACAGAGCAGCTACCTGTATCGCCTTACGTCGCTCCTCTAAGTCCACCGTCCTCCATTGTGTTTCCACAGAGCAGCTACCTGTATCGCCTTACGTCGCTCCTCTAAGTCCACCGTCCTTCATTGTGTTTCCACAGAGCAGCTACCTGTATCTCCTTACGTCGCTCCTCTAAGTCCACCGTCCTCCATTGTGTTTCCACAGAGCAGCTACCTGTATCTCCTTACGTCGCTCCTTTAAGTCCACCGTCCTTCATTGTGTTTCCACAGAGCAGCTACCTGTATCTCCTTACGTCGCTTCTCTAAGTCCAGCGTCCTCCATTGTGTTTCCACAGAGCAGCTACCTGTATCACCTTACGTCGCTTCTCTAAGTCCAGCGTCCTCCATTGTGTTTCCACAGAGCAGCTACCTGTATCGCCTTATGTCACTCCTCTAAGTCCACCGTCCTTCATTGTGTTTCCACAGAGCAGCTACCTGTATCTCCTTACGTCGCTCCTCTAAGTCCAGCGTCCTCCATTGTGTTTCCACAGAGCAGCTACCTGTATCTCCTTACGTCGCTTCTCTAAGTCCACCGTCCTCCATTGTGTTTCCACAGAGCAGCTACCTGTATCGCCTTATGTCACTCCCTTAAGTCCACCGTCCTCCATTGTGTTTCCACAGAGCAGCTACCTGTATCACCTTACGTCGCTCCTCTAAGTCCACCGTCCTTCATTGTGTTTCCACAGAGCAGCTACCTGTATCTCCTTACGTCGCTCCTCTAAGTCCACCGTCCTTCATTGTGTTTCCACAGAGCAGCTACCTGTATCGCCTTATGTCACTCCCTTAAGGCCACCGTCCTCCATTGTGTTTCCACAGAGCAGCTGCCTGTATCTCCTTACGTCGCTCCTCTAAGTCCACCGTCCTTCATTGTGTTTCCACAGAGCAGCTACCTGTATCACCTTACGTCGCTCCTCTAAGTCCAGCGTCCTTCATTGTGTTTCCACAGAGCAGCTACCTGTATCTCCTTACGTCGCTTCTCTAAGTCCACCGTCCTCCATTGTGTTTCCACAGAGCAGCTACCTGTATCGCCTTATGTCACTCCCTTAAGTCCACCGTCCTCCATTGTGTTTCCACAGAGCAGCTACCTGTATCTCCTTACGTCGCTCCTCTAAGTCCACCATCCTCCATTGTGTTTCCACAGAGCAGCTACCTGTATCTCCTTACGTCGCTCCTCTAAGTCCACCGTCCTTCATTGTGTTTCCACAGAGCAGCTACCTGTATCTCCTTACGTCGCTCCTCTAAGTCCACCGTCCTTCATTGTGTTTCCACAGAGCAGCTACCTGTATCACCTTACGTCACTCCCTTAAGTCCAGCGTCCTCCATTGTGTTTCCACAGAGCAGCTACCTGTATCACCTTACGTCACTCCCTTAAGTCCAGCGTCCTCCATTGTGTTTCCACAGAGCAGCTACCTGTATCACCTTACGTCACTCCCTTAAGTCCAGCGTCCTCCATTGTGTTTCCACAGAGCAGCTACCTGTATCTCCTTATGTCGCTCCTCTAAGTCCACTGTCCTCCATTGTGTTTCCACAGAGCAGCTACCTGTATCACCTTACGTCACTCCCTTAAGTCCACCGTCCTTCATTGTGTTTCCACAGAGCAGCTACCTGTATCACCTTACGTCACTCCCTTAAGTCCAGCGTCCTCCATTGTGTTTCCACAGAGCAGCTACCTGTATCACCTTACGTCACTCCCTTAAGTCCAGCGTCCTCCATTGTGTTTCCACAGAGCAGCTACCTGTATCGCCTTACGTCACTCCTCTAAGTCCACCGTCCTCCATTGTGTTTCCACAGAGCAGCTACCTGTATCTCCTTACATCGCTCCTCTAAGTCCACCGTCCTTCATTGTGTTTCCACAGAGCAGCTACCTGTATCACCTTACGTCGCTTCTCTAAGTCCAGCGTCCTCCATTGTGTTTCCACAGAGCAGCTACCTGTATCTCCTTACGTCGCTCCTCTAAGTCCACCGTCCTTCATTGTGTTTCCACAGAGCAGCTACCTGTATCGCCTTATGTCACTCCCTTAAGTCCACCGTCCTCCATTGTGTTTCCACAGAGCAGCTACCTGTATCTCCTTACGTCGCTCCTCTAAGTCCACCGTCCTTCATTGTGTTTCCACAGAGCAGCTACCTGTATCTCCTTACGTCGCTCCTCTAAGTCCAGCGTCCTTCATTGTGTTTCCACAGAGCAGCTACCTGTATCTCCTTACGTCGCTCCTCTAAGTCCACCGTCCTTCATTGTGTTTCCACAGAGCAGCTACCTGTATCGCCTTATGTCACTCCCTTAAGTCCACCGTCCTTCATTGTGTTTCCACAGAGCAGCTACCTGTATCTCCTTATGTCGCTCCTCTAAGTCCACTGTCCTCCATTGTGTTTCCACAGAGCAGCTACCTGTATCACCTTACGTCACTCCCTTAAGTCCACCGTCCTTCATTGTGTTTCCACAGAGCAGCTACCTGTATCACCTTACGTCACTCCCTTAAGTCCAGCGTCCTCCATTGTGTTTCCACAGAGCAGCTACCTGTATCACCTTACGTCACTCCCTTAAGTCCAGCGTCCTCCATTGTGTTTCCACAGAGCAGCTACCTGTATCGCCTTACGTCACTCCTCTAAGTCCACCGTCCTCCATTGTGTTTCCACAGAGCAGCTACCTGTATCTCCTTACATCGCTCCTCTAAGTCCACCGTCCTTCATTGTGTTTCCACAGAGCAGCTACCTGTATCACCTTACGTCGCTTCTCTAAGTCCAGCGTCCTCCATTGTGTTTCCACAGAGCAGCTACCTGTATCTCCTTACGTCGCTCCTCTAAGTCCACCGTCCTTCATTGTGTTTCCACAGAGCAGCTACCTGTATCGCCTTATGTCACTCCCTTAAGTCCACCGTCCTCCATTGTGTTTCCACAGAGCAGCTACCTGTATCTCCTTACGTCGCTCCTCTAAGTCCACCGTCCTTCATTGTGTTTCCACAGAGCAGCTACCTGTATCTCCTTACGTCGCTCCTCTAAGTCCAGCGTCCTTCATTGTGTTTCCACAGAGCAGCTACCTGTATCTCCTTACGTCGCTCCTCTAAGTCCAGCGTCCTCCATTGTGTTTCCACAGAGCAGCTACCTGTATCGCCTTACGTCACTCCCTTAAGTCCAGCGTCCTCCATTGTGTTTCCACAGAGCAGCTACCTGTATCACCTTACGTCACTCCCTTAAGTCCAGCGTCCTCCATTGTGTTTCCACAGAGCAGCTACCTGTATCGCCTTACGTCGCTCCTCTAAGTCCAGCGTCCTTCATTGTGTTTCCACAGAGCAGCTACCTGTATCGCCTTACGTCGCTCCTCTAAGTCCACCGTCCTCCATTGTGTTTCCACAGAGCAGCTACCTGTATCTCCTTACGTCGCTCCTCTAAGTCCAGCGTCCTCCATTGTGTTTCCACAGAGCAGCTACCTGTATCTCCTTACGTCGCTCCTCTAAGTCCACCGTCCTTCATTGTGTTTCCACAGAGCAGCTACCTGTATCACCTTACGTCACTCCCTTAAGTCCAGCGTCCTCCATTGTGTTTCCACAGAGCAGCTACCTGTATCGCCTTACGTCGCTCCTCTAAGTCCACCGTCCTTCATTGTGTTTCCACAGAGCAGCTACCTGTATCTCCTTACGTCGCTCCTCTAAGTCCACCGTCCTCCATTGTGTTTCCACAGAGCAGCTACCTGTATCTCCTTACGTCGCTCCTCTAAGTCCACCGTCCTTCATTGTGTTTCCACAGAGCAGCTACCTGTATCACCTTACGTCGCTCCTCTAAGTCCACCGTCCTCCATTGTGTTTCCACAGAGCAGCTACCTGTATCACCTTACGTCACTCCCTTAAGTCCAGCGTCCTCCATTGTGTTTCCACAGAGCAGCTACCTGTATCTCCTTATGTCGCTCCTCTAAGTCCACTGTCCTCCATTGTGTTTCCACAGAGCAGCTACCTGTATCACCTTACGTCACTCCCTTAAGTCCACCGTCCTTCATTGTGTTTCCACAGAGCAGCTACCTTTATCACCTTACGTCACTCCCTTAAGTCCAGCGTCCTCCATTGTGTTTCCACAGAGCAGCTACCTGTATCACCTTACGTCACTCCCTTAAGTCCAGCGTCCTCCATTGTGTTTCCACAGAGCAGCTACCTGTATCACCTTACGTCACTCCCTTAAGTCCAGCGTCCTCCATTGTGTTTCCACAGAGCAGCTACCTGTATCTCCTTATGTCGCTCCTCTAAGTCCACCGTCCTTCATTGTGTTTCCACAGAGCAGCTACCTGTATCACCTTACGTCACTCCCTTAAGTCCACCGTCCTTCATTGTGTTTCCACAGAGCAGCTACCTGTATCACCTTACGTCACTCCCTTAAGTCCAGCGTCCTCCATTGTGTTTCCACAGAGCAGCTACCTGTATCACCTTACGTCACTCCCTTAAGTCCAGCGTCCTCCATTGTGTTTCCACAGAGCAGCTACCTGTATCGCCTTACGTCACTCCTCTAAGTCCACCGTCCTCCATTGTGTTTCCACAGAGCAGCTACCTGTATCTCCTTACATCGCTCCTCTAAGTCCACCGTCCTTCATTGTGTTTCCACAGAGCAGCTACCTGTATCACCTTACGTCGCTTCTCTAAGTCCAGCGTCCTCCATTGTGTTTCCACAGAGCAGCTACCTGTATCTCCTTACGTCGCTCCTCTAAGTCCACCGTCCTTCATTGTGTTTCCACAGAGCAGCTACCTGTATCGCCTTATGTCACTCCCTTAAGTCCACCGTCCTTCATTGTGTTTCCACAGAGCAGCTACCTGTATCTCCTTACGTCGCTCCTCTAAGTCCAGCGTCCTTCATTGTGTTTCCACAGAGCAGCTACCTGTATCTCCTTACGTCGCTCCTCTAAGTCCACCGTCCTTCATTGTGTTTCCACAGAGCAGCTACCTGTATCGCCTTATGTCACTCCCTTAAGTCCACCGTCCTTCATTGTGTTTCCACAGAGCAGCTACCTGTGTCACCTTACGTCGCTCCTCTAAGTCCAGCGTCCTCCATTGTGTTTCCACAGAGCAGCTACCTGTATCGCCTTACGTCACTCCCTTAAGTCCAGCGTCCTCCATTGTGTTTCCACAGAGCAGCTACCTGTATCACCTTACGTCACTCCCTTAAGTCCAGCGTCCTCCATTGTGTTTCCACAGAGCAGCTACCTGTATCACCTTACGTCACTCCCTTAAGTCCACCGTCCTTCATTGTGTTTCCACAGAGCAGCTACCTGTATCACCTTACGTCACTCCCTTAAGTCCAGCGTCCTCCATTGTGTTTCCACAGAGCAGCTACCTGTATCGCCTTACGTCACTCCTCTAAGTCCACCGTCCTCCATTGTGTTTCCACAGAGCAGCTACCTGTATCTCCTTACATCGCTCCTCTAAGTCCACCGTCCTTCATTGTGTTTCCACAGAGCAGCTACCTGTATCACCTTACGTCGCTTCTCTAAGTCCAGCGTCCTCCATTGTGTTTCCACAGAGCAGCTACCTGTATCTCCTTACGTCGCTCCTCTAAGTCCACCGTCCTTCATTGTGTTTCCACAGAGCAGCTACCTGTATCGCCTTATGTCACTCCCTTAAGTCCACCGTCCTCCATTGTGTTTCCACAGAGCAGCTACCTGTATCTCCTTACGTCGCTCCTCTAAGTCCACCGTCCTTCATTGTGTTTCCACAGAGCAGCTACCTGTATCTCCTTACGTCGCTCCTCTAAGTCCAGCGTCCTTCATTGTGTTTCCACAGAGCAGCTACCTGTATCTCCTTACGTCGCTCCTCTAAGTCCACCGTCCTTCATTGTGTTTCCACAGAGCAGCTACCTGTATCGCCTTATGTCACTCCCTTAAGTCCACCGTCCTTCATTGTGTTTCCACAGAGCAGCTACCTGTGTCACCTTACGTCGCTCCTCTAAGTCCAGCGTCCTTCATTGTGTTTCCACAGAGCAGCTACCTGTATCTCCTTACGTCGCTCCTCTAAGTCCACCGTCCTTCATTGTGTTTCCACAGAGCAGCTACCTGTATCTCCTTACGTCGCTCCTCTAAGTCCAGCGTCCTTCATTGTGTTTCCACAGAGCAGCTACCTGTATCTCCTTACGTCGCTCCTCTAAGTCCACCGTCCTTCATTGTGTTTCCACAGAGCAGCTACCTGTATCGCCTTATGTCACTCCCTTAAGTCCACCGTCCTTCATTGTGTTTCCACAGAGCAGCTACCTGTGTCACCTTACGTCGCTCCTCTAAGTCCAGCGTCCTCCATTGTGTTTCCACAGAGCAGCTACCTGTATCGCCTTACGTCACTCCCTTAAGTCCAGCGTCCTCCATTGTGTTTCCACAGAGCAGCTACCTGTATCACCTTACGTCACTCCCTTAAGTCCAGCGTCCTCCATTGTGTTTCCACAGAGCAGCTACCTGTATCGCCTTACGTCGCTCCTCTAAGTCCAGCGTCCTTCATTGTGTTTCCACAGAGCAGCTACCTGTATCGCCTTACGTCGCTCCTCTAAGTCCACCGTCCTCCATTGTGTTTCCACAGAGCAGCTACCTGTATCTCCTTACGTCGCTCCTCTAAGTCCAGCGTCCTCCATTGTGTTTCCACAGAGCAGCTAACTGTATCTCCTTACGTCGCTCCTCTAAGTCCACCGTCCTTCATTGTGTTTCCACAGAGCAGCTACCTGTATCACCTTACGTCACTCCCTTAAGTCCAGCGTCCTCCATTGTGTTTCCACAGAGCAGCTACCTGTATCGCCTTACGTCGCTCCTCTAAGTCCACCGTCCTTCATTGTGTTTCCACAGAGCAGCTACCTGTATCTCCTTACGTCGCTCCTCTAAGTCCACCGTCCTCCATTGTGTTTCCACAGAGCAGCTACCTGTATCTCCTTACGTCGCTCCTCTAAGTCCACCGTCCTTCATTGTGTTTCCACAGAGCAGCTACCTGTATCACCTTACGTCGCTCCTCTAAGTCCACCGTCCTCCATTGTGTTTCCACAGAGCAGCTACCTGTATCACCTTACGTCACTCCCTTAAGTCCACCGTCCTTCATTGTGTTTCCACAGAGCAGCTACCTGTATCACCTTACGTCACTCCCTTAAGTCCAGCGTCCTCCATTGTGTTTCCACAGAGCAGCTACCTGTATCGCCTTACGTCACTCCTCTAAGTCCACCGTCCTCCATTGTGTTTCCACAGAGCAGCTACCTGTATCTCCTTACATCGCTCCTCTAAGTCCACCGTCCTCCATTGTGTTTCCACAGAGCAGCTACCTGTATCACCTTACGTCGCTTCTCTAAGTCCAGCGTCCTCCATTGTGTTTCCACAGAGCAGCTACCTGTATCTCCTTACGTCGCTCCTCTAAGTCCACCGTCCTTCATTGTGTTTCCACAGAGCAGCTACCTGTATCTCCTTACGTCGCTCCTCTAAGTCCACCGTCCTTCATTGTGTTTCCACAGAGCAGCTACCTGTATCGCCTTATGTCACTCCCTTAAGTCCACCGTCCTTCATTGTGTTTCCACAGAGCAGCTACCTGTGTCACCTTACGTCGCTCCTCTAAGTCCAGCGTCCTCCATTGTGTTTCCACAGAGCAGCTACCTGTATCGCCTTACGTCACTCCCTTAAGTCCAGCGTCCTTCATTGTGTTTCCACAGAGCAGCTACCTGTATCGCCTTACGTCGCTCCTCTAAGTCCAGCGTCCTTCATTGTGTTTCCACAGAGCAGCTACCTGTATCGCCTTACGTCGCTCCTCTAAGTCCACCGTCCTCCATTGTGTTTCCACAGAGCAGCTACCTGTATCTCCTTACGTCGCTCCTCTAAGTCCACCGTCCTCCATTGTGTTTCCACAGAGCAGCTACCTGTATCTCCTTACGTCGCTCCTCTAAGTCCACCGTCCTTCATTGTGTTTCCACAGAGCAGCTACCTGTATCACCTTACGTCACTCCCTTAAGTCCAGCGTCCTCCATTGTGTTTCCACAGAGCAGCTACCTGTATCGCCTTACGTCGCTCCTCTAAGTCCACCGTCCTTCATTGTGTTTCCACAGAGCAGCTACCTGTATCTCCTTACGTCGCTCCTCTAAGTCCACCGTCCTCCATTGTGTTTCCACAGAGCAGCTACCTGTATCACCTTACGTCGCTCCTCTAAGTCCACCGTCCTTCATTGTGTTTCCACAGAGCAGCTACCTGTATCGCCTTACGTCGCTTCTCTAAGTCCAGCGTCCTCCATTGTGTTTCCACAGAGCAGCTACCTGTATCGCCTTATGTCACTCCCTTAAGTCCACCGTCCTCCATTGTGTTTCCACAGAGCAGCTGCCTGTATCTCCTTACGTCGCTCCTCTAAGTCCACCGTCCTTCATTGTGTTTCCACAGAGCAGCTACCTGTATCACCTTACGTCGCTCCTCTAAGTCCAGCGTCCTCCATTGTGTTTCCACAGAGCAGCTACCTGTATCGCCTTATGTCACTCCCTTAAGTCCACCGTCCTCCATTGTGTTTCCACAGAGCAGCTGCCTGTATCTCCTTACGTCGCTCCTCTAAGTCCACCATCCTCCATTGTGTTTCCACAGAGCAGCTGCCTGTATCTCCTTACGTCGCTCCTCTAAGTCCACCGTCCTTCATTGTGTTTCCACAGAGCAGCTACCTGTATCTCCTTACGTCGCTCCTCTAAGTCCACCGTCCTCCATTGTGTTTCCACAGAGCAGCTACCTGTATCTCCTTACGTCGCTCCTCTAAGTCCACCGTCCTCCATTGTGTTTCCACAGAGCAGCTACCTGTATCTCCTTACGTCGCTCCTCTAAGTCCACCGTCCTCCATTGTGTTTCCACAGAGCAGCTACCTGTATCTCCTTACGTCGCTCCTCTAAGTCCACCGTCCTTCATTGTGTTTCCACAGAGCAGCTACCTGTATCACCTTACGTCACTCCCTTAAGTCCAGCGTCCTCCATTGTGTTTCCACAGAGCAGCTACCTGTATCGCCTTACGTCGCTCCTCTAAGTCCAGCGTCCTCCATTGTGTTTCCACAGAGCAGCTACCTGTATCGCCTTATGTCACTCCCTTAAGTCCACCGTCCTCCATTGTGTTTCCACAGAGCAGCTGCCTGTATCTCCTTACGTCGCTCCTCTAAGTCCACCGTCCTTCATTGTGTTTCCACAGAGCAGCTACCTGTATCACCTTACGTCGCTCCTCTAAGTCCAGCGTCCTCCATTGTGTTTCCACAGAGCAGCTACCTGTATCGCCTTATGTCACTCCCTTAAGTCCACCGTCCTCCATTGTGTTTCCACAGAGCAGCTGCCTGTATCTCCTTACGTCGCTCCTCTAAGTCCACCGTCCTCCATTGTGTTTCCACAGAGCAGCTACCTGTATCTCCTTACGTCGCTCCTCTAAGTCCACCGTCCTCCATTGTGTTTCCACAGAGCAGCTACCTGTATCTCCTTACGTCGCTCCTCTAAGTCCACCGTCCTCCATTGTGTTTCCACAGAGCAGCTACCTGTATCTCCTTACGTCGCTCCTCTAAGTCCACCGTCCTCCATTGTGTTTCCACAGAGCAGCTACCTGTATCGCCTTACGTCGCTCCTCTAAGTCCACCGTCCTTCATTGTGTTTCCACAGAGCAGCTACCTGTATCACCTTACGTCGCTCCTCTAAGTCCAGCGTCCTCCATTGTGTTTCCACAGAGCAGCTACCTGTATCGCCTTATGTCACTCCCTTAAGTCCACCGTCCTCCATTGTGTTTCCACAGAGCAGCTGCCTGTATCTCCTTACGTCGCTCCTCTAAGTCCACCGTCCTTCATTGTGTTTCCACAGAGCAGCTACCTGTATCTCCTTACGTCGCTCCTCTAAGTCCACCGTCCTCCATTGTGTTTCCACAGAGCAGCTACCTGTATCTCCTTACGTCGCTCCTCTAAGTCCACCGTCCTCCATTGTGTTTCCACAGAGCAGCTACCTGTATCTCCTTACGTCGCTCCTCTAAGTCCACCGTCCTCCATTGTGTTTCCACAGAGCAGCTACCTGTATCTCCTTACGTCGCTCCTCTAAGTCCACCGTCCTTCATTGTGTTTCCACAGAGCAGCTACCTGTATCACCTTACGTCACTCCCTTAAGTCCAGCGTCCTCCATTGTGTTTCCACAGAGCAGCTACCTGTATCGCCTTACGTCGCTCCTCTAAGTCCACCGTCCTCCATTGTGTTTCCACAGAGCAGCTACCTGTATCGCCTTACGTCGCTCCTCTAAGTCCACCGTCCTTCATTGTGTTTCCACAGAGCAGCTACCTGTATCTCCTTACGTCGCTCCTCTAAGTCCACCGTCCTCCATTGTGTTTCCACAGAGCAGCTACCTGTATCTCCTTACGTCGCTCCTTTAAGTCCACCGTCCTTCATTGTGTTTCCACAGAGCAGCTACCTGTATCTCCTTACGTCGCTTCTCTAAGTCCAGCGTCCTCCATTGTGTTTCCACAGAGCAGCTACCTGTATCACCTTACGTCGCTTCTCTAAGTCCAGCGTCCTCCATTGTGTTTCCACAGAGCAGCTACCTGTATCGCCTTATGTCACTCCTCTAAGTCCACCGTCCTTCATTGTGTTTCCACAGAGCAGCTACCTGTATCTCCTTACGTCGCTCCTCTAAGTCCAGCGTCCTCCATTGTGTTTCCACAGAGCAGCTACCTGTATCTCCTTACGTCGCTTCTCTAAGTCCACCGTCCTCCATTGTGTTTCCACAGAGCAGCTACCTGTATCGCCTTATGTCACTCCCTTAAGTCCACCGTCCTCCATTGTGTTTCCACAGAGCAGCTACCTGTATCACCTTACGTCGCTCCTCTAAGTCCACCGTCCTTCATTGTGTTTCCACAGAGCAGCTACCTGTATCTCCTTACGTCGCTCCTCTAAGTCCACCGTCCTTCATTGTGTTTCCACAGAGCAGCTACCTGTATCGCCTTATGTCACTCCCTTAAGTCCACCGTCCTCCATTGTGTTTCCACAGAGCAGCTGCCTGTATCTCCTTACGTCGCTCCTCTAAGTCCACCGTCCTTCATTGTGTTTCCACAGAGCAGCTACCTGTATCACCTTACGTCGCTCCTCTAAGTCCAGCGTCCTTCATTGTGTTTCCACAGAGCAGCTACCTGTATCTCCTTACGTCGCTTCTCTAAGTCCACCGTCCTCCATTGTGTTTCCACAGAGCAGCTACCTGTATCTCCTTACGTCGCTTCTCTAAGTCCACCGTCCTTCATTGTGTTTCCACAGAGCAGCTACCTGTATCACCTTACGTCGCTCCTCTAAGTCCAGCGTCCTTCATTGTGTTTCCACAGAGCAGCTACCTGTATCTCCTTACGTCGCTTCTCTAAGTCCACCGTCCTCCATTGTGTTTCCACAGAGCAGCTACCTGTATCTCCTTACGTCGCTCCTCTAAGTCCACCATCCTCCATTGTGTTTCCACAGAGCAGCTGCCTGTATCTCCTTACGTCGCTCCTCTAAGTCCACCGTCCTTCATTGTGTTTCCACAGAGCAGCTACCTGTATCTCCTTACGTCGCTCCTCTAAGTCCACCGTCCTTCATTGTGTTTCCACAGAGCAGCTACCTGTATCACCTTACGTCACTCCCTTAAGTCCAGCGTCCTCCATTGTGTTTCCACAGAGCAGCTACCTGTATCACCTTACGTCACTCCCTTAAGTCCAGCGTCCTCCATTGTGTTTCCACAGAGCAGCTACCTGTATCACCTTACGTCACTCCCTTAAGTCCAGCGTCCTCCATTGTGTTTCCACAGAGCAGCTACCTGTATCTCCTTATGTCGCTCCTCTAAGTCCACTGTCCTCCATTGTGTTTCCACAGAGCAGCTACCTGTATCACCTTACGTCACTCCCTTAAGTCCACCGTCCTTCATTGTGTTTCCACAGAGCAGCTACCTGTATCACCTTACGTCACTCCCTTAAGTCCAGCGTCCTCCATTGTGTTTCCACAGAGCAGCTACCTGTATCACCTTACGTCACTCCCTTAAGTCCAGCGTCCTCCATTGTGTTTCCACAGAGCAGCTACCTGTATCGCCTTACGTCACTCCTCTAAGTCCACCGTCCTCCATTGTGTTTCCACAGAGCAGCTACCTGTATCTCCTTACATCGCTCCTCTAAGTCCACCGTCCTTCATTGTGTTTCCACAGAGCAGCTACCTGTATCACCTTACGTCGCTTCTCTAAGTCCAGCGTCCTCCATTGTGTTTCCACAGAGCAGCTACCTGTATCTCCTTACGTCGCTCCTCTAAGTCCACCGTCCTTCATTGTGTTTCCACAGAGCAGCTACCTGTATCGCCTTATGTCACTCCCTTAAGTCCACCGTCCTCCATTGTGTTTCCACAGAGCAGCTACCTGTATCTCCTTACGTCGCTCCTCTAAGTCCACCGTCCTTCATTGTGTTTCCACAGAGCAGCTACCTGTATCTCCTTACGTCGCTCCTCTAAGTCCAGCGTCCTTCATTGTGTTTCCACAGAGCAGCTACCTGTATCTCCTTACGTCGCTCCTCTAAGTCCACCGTCCTTCATTGTGTTTCCACAGAGCAGCTACCTGTATCGCCTTATGTCACTCCCTTAAGTCCACCGTCCTTCATTGTGTTTCCACAGAGCAGCTACCTGTATCTCCTTACGTCGCTCCTCTAAGTCCAGCGTCCTTCATTGTGTTTCCACAGAGCAGCTACCTGTATCTCCTTACGTCGCTCCTCTAAGTCCACCGTCCTTCATTGTGTTTCCACAGAGCAGCTACCTGTATCTCCTTACGTCGCTCCTCTAAGTCCACCGTCCTTCATTGTGTTTCCACAGAGCAGCTACCTGTATCTCCTTACGTCGCTCCTCTAAGTCCACCGTCCTTCATTGTGTTTCCACAGAGCAGCTACCTGTATCTCCTTACGTCGCTCCTCTAAGTCCACCGTCCTTCATTGTGTTTCCACAGAGCAGCTACCTGTATCGCCTTATGTCACTCCCTTAAGTCCAGCGTCCTCCATTGTGTTTCCACAGAGCAGCTACCTGTATCGCCTTACGTCGCTCCTCTAAGTCCAGCGTCCTTCATTGTGTTTCCACAGAGCAGCTACCTGTATCGCCTTACGTCGCTCCTCTAAGTCCACCGTCCTCCATTGTGTTTCCACAGAGCAGCTACCTGTATCTCCTTACGTCGCTCCTCTAAGTCCAGCGTCCTCCATTGTGTTTCCACAGAGCAGCTACCTGTATCTCCTTACGTCGCTCCTCTAAGTCCACCGTCCTTCATTGTGTTTCCACAGAGCAGCTACCTGTATCACCTTACGTCACTCCCTTAAGTCCAGCGTCCTCCATTGTGTTTCCACAGAGCAGCTACCTGTATCGCCTTACGTCGCTCCTCTAAGTCCACCGTCCTTCATTGTGTTTCCACAGAGCAGCTACCTGTATCTCCTTACGTCGCTCCTCTAAGTCCACCGTCCTCCATTGTGTTTCCACAGAGCAGCTACCTGTATCTCCTTACGTCGCTCCTCTAAGTCCACCGTCCTTCATTGTGTTTCCACAGAGCAGCTACCTGTATCACCTTACGTCGCTCCTCTAAGTCCACCGTCCTCCATTGTGTTTCCACAGAGCAGCTACCTGTATCACCTTACGTCACTCCCTTAAGTCCACCGTCCTTCATTGTGTTTCCACAGAGCAGCTACCTGTATCACCTTACGTCACTCCCTTAAGTCCAGCGTCCTCCATTGTGTTTCCACAGAGCAGCTACCTGTATCACCTTACGTCACTCCCTTAAGTCCAGCGTCCTCCATTGTGTTTCCACAGAGCAGCTACCTGTATCGCCTTACGTCACTCCTCTAAGTCCACCGTCCTCCATTGTGTTTCCACAGAGCAGCTACCTGTATCACCTTACGTCACTCCCTTAAGTCCAGCGTCCTCCATTGTGTTTCCACAGAGCAGCTACCTGTATCACCTTACGTCACTCCCTTAAGTCCAGCGTCCTCCATTGTGTTTCCACAGAGCAGCTACCTGTATCGCCTTACGTCACTCCTCTAAGTCCACCGTCCTCCATTGTGTTTCCACAGAGCAGCTACCTGTGTCACCTTACGTCGCTCCTCTAAGTCCAGCGTCCTCCATTGTGTTTCCACAGAGCAGCTACCTGTATCGCCTTACGTCACTCCCTTAAGTCCAGCGTCCTCCATTGTGTTTCCACAGAGCAGCTACCTGTATCACCTTACGTCACTCCCTTAAGTCCAGCGTCCTCCATTGTGTTTCCACAGAGCAGCTACCTGTATCGCCTTACGTCGCTCCTCTAAGTCCAGCGTCCTTCATTGTGTTTCCACAGAGCAGCTACCTGTATCGCCTTACGTCGCTCCTCTAAGTCCAGCGTCCTTCATTGTGTTTCCACAGAGCAGCTACCTGTATCGCCTTACGTCGCTCCTCTAAGTCCACCGTCCTCCATTGTGTTTCCACAGAGCAGCTACCTGTATCTCCTTACGTCGCTCCTCTAAGTCCACCGTCCTCCATTGTGTTTCCACAGAGCAGCTACCTGTATCTCCTTACGTCGCTCCTCTAAGTCCACCGTCCTTCATTGTGTTTCCACAGAGCAGCTACCTGTATCACCTTACGTCACTCCCTTAAGTCCAGCGTCCTCCATTGTGTTTCCACAGAGCAGCTACCTGTATCGCCTTACGTCGCTCCTCTAAGTCCACCGTCCTTCATTGTGTTTCCACAGAGCAGCTACCTGTATCTCCTTACGTCGCTCCTCTAAGTCCACCGTCCTCCATTGTGTTTCCACAGAGCAGCTACCTGTATCACCTTACGTCGCTCCTCTAAGTCCACCGTCCTTCATTGTGTTTCCACAGAGCAGCTACCTGTATCGCCTTACGTCGCTTCTCTAAGTCCAGCGTCCTCCATTGTGTTTCCACAGAGCAGCTACCTGTATCGCCTTATGTCACTCCCTTAAGTCCACCGTCCTCCATTGTGTTTCCACAGAGCAGCTGCCTGTATCTCCTTACGTCGCTCCTCTAAGTCCACCGTCCTTCATTGTGTTTCCACAGAGCAGCTACCTGTATCACCTTACGTCGCTCCTCTAAGTCCAGCGTCCTCCATTGTGTTTCCACAGAGCAGCTACCTGTATCGCCTTATGTCACTCCCTTAAGTCCACCGTCCTCCATTGTGTTTCCACAGAGCAGCTGCCTGTATCTCCTTACGTCGCTCCTCTAAGTCCACCGTCCTTCATTGTGTTTCCACAGAGCAGCTACCTGTATCTCCTTACGTCGCTCCTCTAAGTCCACCGTCCTTCATTGTGTTTCCACAGAGCAGCTACCTGTATCTCCTTACGTCGCTCCTCTAAGTCCACCGTCCTCCATTGTGTTTCCACAGAGCAGCTACCTGTATCTCCTTACGTCGCTCCTCTAAGTCCACCGTCCTTCATTGTGTTTCCACAGAGCAGCTACCTGTATCTCCTTACGTCGCTCCTCTAAGTCCACCGTCCTCCATTGTGTTTCCACAGAGCAGCTACCTGTATCTCCTTACGTCGCTCCTCTAAGTCCACCGTCCTCCATTGTGTTTCCACAGAGCAGCTACCTGTATCTCCTTACGTCGCTCCTCTAAGTCCACCGTCCTCCATTGTGTTTCCACAGAGCAGCTACCTGTATCTCCTTACGTCGCTCCTCTAAGTCCACCGTCCTTCATTGTGTTTCCACAGAGCAGCTACCTGTATCACCTTACGTCACTCCCTTAAGTCCAGCGTCCTCCATTGTGTTTCCACAGAGCAGCTACCTGTATCGCCTTACGTCGCTCCTCTAAGTCCACCGTCCTTCATTGTGTTTCCACAGAGCAGCTACCTGTATCGCCTTACGTCGCTCCTCTAAGTCCACCGTCCTTCATTGTGTTTCCACAGAGCAGCTACCTGTATCTCCTTACGTCGCTCCTCTAAGTCCACCGTCCTCCATTGTGTTTCCACAGAGCAGCTACCTGTATCACCTTACGTCGCTCCTCTAAGTCCACCGTCCTTCATTGTGTTTCCACAGAGCAGCTACCTGTATCGCCTTACGTCGCTTCTCTAAGTCCAGCGTCCTCCATTGTGTTTCCACAGAGCAGCTACCTGTATCGCCTTATGTCACTCCCTTAAGTCCACCGTCCTCCATTGTGTTTCCACAGAGCAGCTGCCTGTATCTCCTTACGTCGCTCCTCTAAGTCCACCGTCCTTCATTGTGTTTCCACAGAGCAGCTACCTGTATCACCTTACGTCGCTCCTCTAAGTCCAGCGTCCTCCATTGTGTTTCCACAGAGCAGCTACCTGTATCGCCTTATGTCACTCCCTTAAGTCCACCGTCCTCCATTGTGTTTCCACAGAGCAGCTGCCTGTATCTCCTTACGTCGCTCCTCTAAGTCCACCGTCCTTCATTGTGTTTCCACAGAGCAGCTACCTGTATCTCCTTACGTCGCTCCTCTAAGTCCACCGTCCTCCATTGTGTTTCCACAGAGCAGCTACCTGTATCTCCTTACGTCGCTCCTCTAAGTCCACCGTCCTCCATTGTGTTTCCACAGAGCAGCTACCTGTATCTCCTTACGTCGCTCCTCTAAGTCCACCGTCCTCCATTGTGTTTCCACAGAGCAGCTACCTGTATCTCCTTACGTCGCTCCTCTAAGTCCACCGTCCTTCATTGTGTTTCCACAGAGCAGCTACCTGTATCACCTTACGTCACTCCCTTAAGTCCAGCGTCCTCCATTGTGTTTCCACAGAGCAGCTACCTGTATCGCCTTACGTCGCTCCTCTAAGTCCAGCGTCCTCCATTGTGTTTCCACAGAGCAGCTACCTGTATCGCCTTATGTCACTCCCTTAAGTCCACCGTCCTCCATTGTGTTTCCACAGAGCAGCTGCCTGTATCTCCTTACGTCGCTCCTCTAAGTCCACCGTCCTTCATTGTGTTTCCACAGAGCAGCTACCTGTATCACCTTACGTCGCTCCTCTAAGTCCAGCGTCCTCCATTGTGTTTCCACAGAGCAGCTACCTGTATCGCCTTATGTCACTCCCTTAAGTCCACCGTCCTCCATTGTGTTTCCACAGAGCAGCTGCCTGTATCTCCTTACGTCGCTCCTCTAAGTCCACCGTCCTCCATTGTGTTTCCACAGAGCAGCTACCTGTATCTCCTTACGTCGCTCCTCTAAGTCCACCGTCCTCCATTGTGTTTCCACAGAGCAGCTACCTGTATCTCCTTACGTCGCTCCTCTAAGTCCACCGTCCTCCATTGTGTTTCCACAGAGCAGCTACCTGTATCTCCTTACGTCGCTCCTCTAAGTCCACCGTCCTCCATTGTGTTTCCACAGAGCAGCTGCCTGTATCGCCTTACGTCGCTCCTCTAAGTCCACCGTCCTTCATTGTGTTTCCACAGAGCAGCTACCTGTATCACCTTACGTCGCTCCTCTAAGTCCAGCGTCCTCCATTGTGTTTCCACAGAGCAGCTACCTGTATCGCCTTATGTCACTCCCTTAAGTCCACCGTCCTCCATTGTGTTTCCACAGAGCAGCTACCTGTATCGCCTTACGTCGCTCCTCTAAGTCCACCGTCCTCCATTGTGTTTCCACAGAGCAGCTACCTGTATCTCCTTACGTCGCTCCTCTAAGTCCAGCGTCCTCCATTGTGTTTCCACAGAGCAGCTACCTGTATCTCCTTACGTCGCTCCTCTAAGTCCACCGTCCTTCATTGTGTTTCCACAGAGCAGCTACCTGTATCACCTTACGTCACTCCCTTAAGTCCAGCGTCCTCCATTGTGTTTCCACAGAGCAGCTACCTGTATCGCCTTACGTCGCTCCTCTAAGTCCACCGTCCTCCATTGTGTTTCCACAGAGCAGCTACCTGTATCGCCTTACGTCGCTCCTCTAAGTCCACCGTCCTTCATTGTGTTTCCACAGAGCAGCTACCTGTATCTCCTTACGTCGCTCCTCTAAGTCCACCGTCCTCCATTGTGTTTCCACAGAGCAGCTACCTGTATCTCCTTACGTCGCTCCTTTAAGTCCACCGTCCTTCATTGTGTTTCCACAGAGCAGCTACCTGTATCTCCTTACGTCGCTTCTCTAAGTCCAGCGTCCTCCATTGTGTTTCCACAGAGCAGCTACCTGTATCACCTTACGTCGCTTCTCTAAGTCCAGCGTCCTCCATTGTGTTTCCACAGAGCAGCTACCTGTATCGCCTTATGTCACTCCTCTAAGTCCACCGTCCTTCATTGTGTTTCCACAGAGCAGCTACCTGTATCTCCTTACGTCGCTCCTCTAAGTCCAGCGTCCTCCATTGTGTTTCCACAGAGCAGCTACCTGTATCTCCTTACGTCGCTTCTCTAAGTCCACCGTCCTCCATTGTGTTTCCACAGAGCAGCTACCTGTATCGCCTTATGTCACTCCCTTAAGTCCACCGTCCTCCATTGTGTTTCCACAGAGCAGCTACCTGTATCACCTTACGTCGCTCCTCTAAGTCCACCGTCCTTCATTGTGTTTCCACAGAGCAGCTACCTGTATCTCCTTACGTCGCTCCTCTAAGTCCACCGTCCTTCATTGTGTTTCCACAGAGCAGCTACCTGTATCGCCTTATGTCACTCCCTTAAGGCCACCGTCCTCCATTGTGTTTCCACAGAGCAGCTGCCTGTATCTCCTTACGTCGCTCCTCTAAGTCCACCGTCCTTCATTGTGTTTCCACAGAGCAGCTACCTGTATCACCTTACGTCGCTCCTCTAAGTCCAGCGTCCTTCATTGTGTTTCCACAGAGCAGCTACCTGTATCTCCTTACGTCGCTTCTCTAAGTCCACCGTCCTCCATTGTGTTTCCACAGAGCAGCTACCTGTATCGCCTTATGTCACTCCCTTAAGTCCACCGTCCTCCATTGTGTTTCCACAGAGCAGCTACCTGTATCTCCTTACGTCGCTCCTCTAAGTCCACCATCCTCCATTGTGTTTCCACAGAGCAGCTGCCTGTATCTCCTTACGTCGCTCCTCTAAGTCCACCGTCCTTCATTGTGTTTCCACAGAGCAGCTACCTGTATCTCCTTACGTCGCTCCTCTAAGTCCACCGTCCTTCATTGTGTTTCCACAGAGCAGCTACCTGTATCACCTTACGTCACTCCCTTAAGTCCAGCGTCCTCCATTGTGTTTCCACAGAGCAGCTACCTGTATCACCTTACGTCACTCCCTTAAGTCCAGCGTCCTCCATTGTGTTTCCACAGAGCAGCTACCTGTATCACCTTACGTCACTCCCTTAAGTCCAGCGTCCTCCATTGTGTTTCCACAGAGCAGCTACCTGTATCTCCTTATGTCGCTCCTCTAAGTCCACTGTCCTCCATTGTGTTTCCACAGAGCAGCTACCTGTATCACCTTACGTCACTCCCTTAAGTCCACCGTCCTTCATTGTGTTTCCACAGAGCAGCTACCTGTATCACCTTACGTCACTCCCTTAAGTCCAGCGTCCTCCATTGTGTTTCCACAGAGCAGCTACCTGTATCACCTTACGTCACTCCCTTAAGTCCAGCGTCCTCCATTGTGTTTCCACAGAGCAGCTACCTGTATCGCCTTACGTCACTCCTCTAAGTCCACCGTCCTCCATTGTGTTTCCACAGAGCAGCTACCTGTATCTCCTTACATCGCTCCTCTAAGTCCACCGTCCTTCATTGTGTTTCCACAGAGCAGCTACCTGTATCACCTTACGTCGCTTCTCTAAGTCCAGCGTCCTCCATTGTGTTTCCACAGAGCAGCTACCTGTATCTCCTTACGTCGCTCCTCTAAGTCCACCGTCCTTCATTGTGTTTCCACAGAGCAGCTACCTGTATCGCCTTATGTCACTCCCTTAAGTCCACCGTCCTCCATTGTGTTTCCACAGAGCAGCTACCTGTATCTCCTTACGTCGCTCCTCTAAGTCCACCGTCCTTCATTGTGTTTCCACAGAGCAGCTACCTGTATCTCCTTACGTCGCTCCTCTAAGTCCAGCGTCCTTCATTGTGTTTCCACAGAGCAGCTACCTGTATCTCCTTACGTCGCTCCTCTAAGTCCACCGTCCTTCATTGTGTTTCCACAGAGCAGCTACCTGTATCGCCTTATGTCACTCCCTTAAGTCCACCGTCCTTCATTGTGTTTCCACAGAGCAGCTACCTGTGTCACCTTACGTCGCTCCTCTAAGTCCAGCGTCCTCCATTGTGTTTCCACAGAGCAGCTACCTGTATCGCCTTACGTCACTCCCTTAAGTCCAGCGTCCTCCATTGTGTTTCCACAGAGCAGCTACCTGTATCACCTTACGTCACTCCCTTAAGTCCAGCGTCCTCCATTGTGTTTCCACAGAGCAGCTACCTGTATCGCCTTACGTCGCTCCTCTAAGTCCAGCGTCCTTCATTGTGTTTCCACAGAGCAGCTACCTGTATCGCCTTACGTCGCTCCTCTAAGTCCACCGTCCTCCATTGTGTTTCCACAGAGCAGCTACCTGTATCTCCTTACGTCGCTCCTCTAAGTCCAGCGTCCTCCATTGTGTTTCCACAGAGCAGCTACCTGTATCTCCTTACGTCGCTCCTCTAAGTCCACCGTCCTTCATTGTGTTTCCACAGAGCAGCTACCTGTATCACCTTACGTCACTCCCTTAAGTCCAGCGTCCTCCATTGTGTTTCCACAGAGCAGCTACCTGTATCGCCTTACGTCGCTCCTCTAAGTCCACCGTCCTTCATTGTGTTTCCACAGAGCAGCTACCTGTATCTCCTTACGTCGCTCCTCTAAGTCCACCGTCCTCCATTGTGTTTCCACAGAGCAGCTACCTGTATCTCCTTACGTCGCTCCTCTAAGTCCACCGTCCTTCATTGTGTTTCCACAGAGCAGCTACCTGTATCACCTTACGTCGCTCCTCTAAGTCCACCGTCCTCCATTGTGTTTCCACAGAGCAGCTACCTGTATCACCTTACGTCACTCCCTTAAGTCCAGCGTCCTCCATTGTGTTTCCACAGAGCAGCTACCTGTATCTCCTTATGTCGCTCCTCTAAGTCCACTGTCCTCCATTGTGTTTCCACAGAGCAGCTACCTGTATCACCTTACGTCACTCCCTTAAGTCCACCGTCCTTCATTGTGTTTCCACAGAGCAGCTACCTGTATCACCTTACGTCACTCCCTTAAGTCCAGCGTCCTCCATTGTGTTTCCACAGAGCAGCTACCTGTATCTCCTTATGTCGCTCCTCTAAGTCCACCGTCCTTCATTGTGTTTCCACAGAGCAGCTACCTGTATCACCTTACGTCACTCCCTTAAGTCCACCGTCCTTCATTGTGTTTCCACAGAGCAGCTACCTGTATCACCTTACGTCACTCCCTTAAGTCCAGCGTCCTCCATTGTGTTTCCACAGAGCAGCTACCTGTATCACCTTACGTCACTCCCTTAAGTCCAGCGTCCTCCATTGTGTTTCCACAGAGCAGCTACCTGTATCGCCTTACGTCACTCCTCTAAGTCCACCGTCCTCCATTGTGTTTCCACAGAGCAGCTACCTGTATCTCCTTACATCGCTCCTCTAAGTCCACCGTCCTTCATTGTGTTTCCACAGAGCAGCTACCTGTATCACCTTACGTCGCTTCTCTAAGTCCAGCGTCCTCCATTGTGTTTCCACAGAGCAGCTACCTGTATCTCCTTACGTCGCTCCTCTAAGTCCACCGTCCTTCATTGTGTTTCCACAGAGCAGCTACCTGTATCGCCTTATGTCACTCCCTTAAGTCCACCGTCCTTCATTGTGTTTCCACAGAGCAGCTACCTGTATCTCCTTACGTCGCTCCTCTAAGTCCAGCGTCCTTCATTGTGTTTCCACAGAGCAGCTACCTGTATCTCCTTACGTCGCTCCTCTAAGTCCACCGTCCTTCATTGTGTTTCCACAGAGCAGCTACCTGTATCGCCTTATGTCACTCCCTTAAGTCCACCGTCCTTCATTGTGTTTCCACAGAGCAGCTACCTGTGTCACCTTACGTCGCTCCTCTAAGTCCAGCGTCCTCCATTGTGTTTCCACAGAGCAGCTACCTGTATCGCCTTACGTCACTCCCTTAAGTCCAGCGTCCTCCATTGTGTTTCCACAGAGCAGCTACCTGTATCACCTTACGTCACTCCCTTAAGTCCAGCGTCCTCCATTGTGTTTCCACAGAGCAGCTACCTGTATCACCTTACGTCACTCCCTTAAGTCCACCGTCCTTCATTGTGTTTCCACAGAGCAGCTACCTGTATCACCTTACGTCACTCCCTTAAGTCCAGCGTCCTCCATTGTGTTTCCACAGAGCAGCTACCTGTATCGCCTTACGTCACTCCTCTAAGTCCACCGTCCTCCATTGTGTTTCCACAGAGCAGCTACCTGTATCTCCTTACATCGCTCCTCTAAGTCCACCGTCCTTCATTGTGTTTCCACAGAGCAGCTACCTGTATCACCTTACGTCGCTTCTCTAAGTCCAGCGTCCTCCATTGTGTTTCCACAGAGCAGCTACCTGTATCTCCTTACGTCGCTCCTCTAAGTCCACCGTCCTTCATTGTGTTTCCACAGAGCAGCTACCTGTATCGCCTTATGTCACTCCCTTAAGTCCACCGTCCTCCATTGTGTTTCCACAGAGCAGCTACCTGTATCTCCTTACGTCGCTCCTCTAAGTCCACCGTCCTTCATTGTGTTTCCACAGAGCAGCTACCTGTATCTCCTTACGTCGCTCCTCTAAGTCCAGCGTCCTTCATTGTGTTTCCACAGAGCAGCTACCTGTATCTCCTTACGTCGCTCCTCTAAGTCCACCGTCCTTCATTGTGTTTCCACAGAGCAGCTACCTGTATCGCCTTATGTCACTCCCTTAAGTCCACCGTCCTTCATTGTGTTTCCACAGAGCAGCTACCTGTGTCACCTTACGTCGCTCCTCTAAGTCCAGCGTCCTTCATTGTGTTTCCACAGAGCAGCTACCTGTATCTCCTTACGTCGCTCCTCTAAGTCCACCGTCCTTCATTGTGTTTCCACAGAGCAGCTACCTGTATCTCCTTACGTCGCTCCTCTAAGTCCAGCGTCCTTCATTGTGTTTCCACAGAGCAGCTACCTGTATCTCCTTACGTCGCTCCTCTAAGTCCACCGTCCTTCATTGTGTTTCCACAGAGCAGCTACCTGTATCGCCTTATGTCACTCCCTTAAGTCCACCGTCCTTCATTGTGTTTCCACAGAGCAGCTACCTGTGTCACCTTACGTCGCTCCTCTAAGTCCAGCGTCCTCCATTGTGTTTCCACAGAGCAGCTACCTGTATCGCCTTACGTCACTCCCTTAAGTCCAGCGTCCTCCATTGTGTTTCCACAGAGCAGCTACCTGTATCACCTTACGTCACTCCCTTAAGTCCAGCGTCCTCCATTGTGTTTCCACAGAGCAGCTACCTGTATCGCCTTACGTCGCTCCTCTAAGTCCAGCGTCCTTCATTGTGTTTCCACAGAGCAGCTACCTGTATCGCCTTACGTCGCTCCTCTAAGTCCACCGTCCTCCATTGTGTTTCCACAGAGCAGCTACCTGTATCTCCTTACGTCGCTCCTCTAAGTCCAGCGTCCTCCATTGTGTTTCCACAGAGCAGCTAACTGTATCTCCTTACGTCGCTCCTCTAAGTCCACCGTCCTTCATTGTGTTTCCACAGAGCAGCTACCTGTATCACCTTACGTCACTCCCTTAAGTCCAGCGTCCTCCATTGTGTTTCCACAGAGCAGCTACCTGTATCGCCTTACGTCGCTCCTCTAAGTCCACCGTCCTTCATTGTGTTTCCACAGAGCAGCTACCTGTATCTCCTTACGTCGCTCCTCTAAGTCCACCGTCCTCCATTGTGTTTCCACAGAGCAGCTACCTGTATCTCCTTACGTCGCTCCTCTAAGTCCACCGTCCTTCATTGTGTTTCCACAGAGCAGCTACCTGTATCACCTTACGTCGCTCCTCTAAGTCCACCGTCCTCCATTGTGTTTCCACAGAGCAGCTACCTGTATCACCTTACGTCACTCCCTTAAGTCCACCGTCCTTCATTGTGTTTCCACAGAGCAGCTACCTGTATCACCTTACGTCACTCCCTTAAGTCCAGCGTCCTCCATTGTGTTTCCACAGAGCAGCTACCTGTATCGCCTTACGTCACTCCTCTAAGTCCACCGTCCTCCATTGTGTTTCCACAGAGCAGCTACCTGTATCTCCTTACATCGCTCCTCTAAGTCCACCGTCCTCCATTGTGTTTCCACAGAGCAGCTACCTGTATCACCTTACGTCGCTTCTCTAAGTCCAGCGTCCTCCATTGTGTTTCCACAGAGCAGCTACCTGTATCTCCTTACGTCGCTCCTCTAAGTCCACCGTCCTTCATTGTGTTTCCACAGAGCAGCTACCTGTATCTCCTTACGTCGCTCCTCTAAGTCCACCGTCCTTCATTGTGTTTCCACAGAGCAGCTACCTGTATCGCCTTATGTCACTCCCTTAAGTCCACCGTCCTTCATTGTGTTTCCACAGAGCAGCTACCTGTGTCACCTTACGTCGCTCCTCTAAGTCCAGCGTCCTCCATTGTGTTTCCACAGAGCAGCTACCTGTATCGCCTTACGTCACTCCCTTAAGTCCAGCGTCCTCCATTGTGTTTCCACAGAGCAGCTACCTGTATCACCTTACGTCACTCCCTTAAGTCCAGCGTCCTCCATTGTGTTTCCACAGAGCAGCTACCTGTATCGCCTTACGTCGCTCCTCTAAGTCCAGCGTCCTTCATTGTGTTTCCACAGAGCAGCTACCTGTATCGCCTTACGTCGCTCCTCTAAGTCCAGCGTCCTTCATTGTGTTTCCACAGAGCAGCTACCTGTATCGCCTTACGTCGCTCCTCTAAGTCCACCGTCCTCCATTGTGTTTCCACAGAGCAGCTACCTGTATCTCCTTACGTCGCTCCTCTAAGTCCACCGTCCTCCATTGTGTTTCCACAGAGCAGCTACCTGTATCTCCTTACGTCGCTCCTCTAAGTCCACCGTCCTTCATTGTGTTTCCACAGAGCAGCTACCTGTATCACCTTACGTCACTCCCTTAAGTCCAGCGTCCTCCATTGTGTTTCCACAGAGCAGCTACCTGTATCGCCTTACGTCGCTCCTCTAAGTCCACCGTCCTTCATTGTGTTTCCACAGAGCAGCTACCTGTATCTCCTTACGTCGCTCCTCTAAGTCCACCGTCCTCCATTGTGTTTCCACAGAGCAGCTACCTGTATCACCTTACGTCGCTCCTCTAAGTCCACCGTCCTTCATTGTGTTTCCACAGAGCAGCTACCTGTATCGCCTTACGTCGCTTCTCTAAGTCCAGCGTCCTCCATTGTGTTTCCACAGAGCAGCTACCTGTATCGCCTTATGTCACTCCCTTAAGTCCACCGTCCTCCATTGTGTTTCCACAGAGCAGCTGCCTGTATCTCCTTACGTCGCTCCTCTAAGTCCACCGTCCTTCATTGTGTTTCCACAGAGCAGCTACCTGTATCACCTTACGTCGCTCCTCTAAGTCCAGCGTCCTCCATTGTGTTTCCACAGAGCAGCTACCTGTATCGCCTTATGTCACTCCCTTAAGTCCACCGTCCTCCATTGTGTTTCCACAGAGCAGCTGCCTGTATCTCCTTACGTCGCTCCTCTAAGTCCACCATCCTCCATTGTGTTTCCACAGAGCAGCTGCCTGTATCTCCTTACGTCGCTCCTCTAAGTCCACCGTCCTTCATTGTGTTTCCACAGAGCAGCTACCTGTATCTCCTTACGTCGCTCCTCTAAGTCCACCGTCCTCCATTGTGTTTCCACAGAGCAGCTACCTGTATCTCCTTACGTCGCTCCTCTAAGTCCACCGTCCTCCATTGTGTTTCCACAGAGCAGCTACCTGTATCTCCTTACGTCGCTCCTCTAAGTCCACCGTCCTCCATTGTGTTTCCACAGAGCAGCTACCTGTATCTCCTTACGTCGCTCCTCTAAGTCCACCGTCCTTCATTGTGTTTCCACAGAGCAGCTACCTGTATCACCTTACGTCACTCCCTTAAGTCCAGCGTCCTCCATTGTGTTTCCACAGAGCAGCTACCTGTATCGCCTTACGTCGCTCCTCTAAGTCCAGCGTCCTCCATTGTGTTTCCACAGAGCAGCTACCTGTATCGCCTTATGTCACTCCCTTAAGTCCACCGTCCTCCATTGTGTTTCCACAGAGCAGCTGCCTGTATCTCCTTACGTCGCTCCTCTAAGTCCACCGTCCTTCATTGTGTTTCCACAGAGCAGCTACCTGTATCACCTTACGTCGCTCCTCTAAGTCCAGCGTCCTCCATTGTGTTTCCACAGAGCAGCTACCTGTATCGCCTTATGTCACTCCCTTAAGTCCACCGTCCTCCATTGTGTTTCCACAGAGCAGCTGCCTGTATCTCCTTACGTCGCTCCTCTAAGTCCACCGTCCTCCATTGTGTTTCCACAGAGCAGCTACCTGTATCTCCTTACGTCGCTCCTCTAAGTCCACCGTCCTCCATTGTGTTTCCACAGAGCAGCTACCTGTATCTCCTTACGTCGCTCCTCTAAGTCCACCGTCCTCCATTGTGTTTCCACAGAGCAGCTACCTGTATCTCCTTACGTCGCTCCTCTAAGTCCACCGTCCTCCATTGTGTTTCCACAGAGCAGCTACCTGTATCGCCTTACGTCGCTCCTCTAAGTCCACCGTCCTTCATTGTGTTTCCACAGAGCAGCTACCTGTATCACCTTACGTCGCTCCTCTAAGTCCAGCGTCCTCCATTGTGTTTCCACAGAGCAGCTACCTGTATCGCCTTATGTCACTCCCTTAAGTCCACCGTCCTCCATTGTGTTTCCACAGAGCAGCTGCCTGTATCTCCTTACGTCGCTCCTCTAAGTCCACCGTCCTTCATTGTGTTTCCACAGAGCAGCTACCTGTATCTCCTTACGTCGCTCCTCTAAGTCCACCGTCCTCCATTGTGTTTCCACAGAGCAGCTACCTGTATCTCCTTACGTCGCTCCTCTAAGTCCACCGTCCTCCATTGTGTTTCCACAGAGCAGCTACCTGTATCTCCTTACGTCGCTCCTCTAAGTCCACCGTCCTCCATTGTGTTTCCACAGAGCAGCTACCTGTATCTCCTTACGTCGCTCCTCTAAGTCCACCGTCCTTCATTGTGTTTCCACAGAGCAGCTACCTGTATCACCTTACGTCACTCCCTTAAGTCCAGCGTCCTCCATTGTGTTTCCACAGAGCAGCTACCTGTATCGCCTTACGTCGCTCCTCTAAGTCCACCGTCCTCCATTGTGTTTCCACAGAGCAGCTACCTGTATCGCCTTACGTCGCTCCTCTAAGTCCACCGTCCTTCATTGTGTTTCCACAGAGCAGCTACCTGTATCTCCTTACGTCGCTCCTCTAAGTCCACCGTCCTCCATTGTGTTTCCACAGAGCAGCTACCTGTATCTCCTTACGTCGCTCCTTTAAGTCCACCGTCCTTCATTGTGTTTCCACAGAGCAGCTACCTGTATCTCCTTACGTCGCTTCTCTAAGTCCAGCGTCCTCCATTGTGTTTCCACAGAGCAGCTACCTGTATCACCTTACGTCGCTTCTCTAAGTCCAGCGTCCTCCATTGTGTTTCCACAGAGCAGCTACCTGTATCGCCTTATGTCACTCCTCTAAGTCCACCGTCCTTCATTGTGTTTCCACAGAGCAGCTACCTGTATCTCCTTACGTCGCTCCTCTAAGTCCAGCGTCCTCCATTGTGTTTCCACAGAGCAGCTACCTGTATCTCCTTACGTCGCTTCTCTAAGTCCACCGTCCTCCATTGTGTTTCCACAGAGCAGCTACCTGTATCGCCTTATGTCACTCCCTTAAGTCCACCGTCCTCCATTGTGTTTCCACAGAGCAGCTACCTGTATCACCTTACGTCGCTCCTCTAAGTCCACCGTCCTTCATTGTGTTTCCACAGAGCAGCTACCTGTATCTCCTTACGTCGCTCCTCTAAGTCCACCGTCCTTCATTGTGTTTCCACAGAGCAGCTACCTGTATCGCCTTATGTCACTCCCTTAAGTCCACCGTCCTCCATTGTGTTTCCACAGAGCAGCTACCTGTATCTCCTTACGTCGCTCCTCTAAGTCCACCATCCTCCATTGTGTTTCCACAGAGCAGCTGCCTGTATCTCCTTACGTCGCTCCTCTAAGTCCACCGTCCTTCATTGTGTTTCCACAGAGCAGCTACCTGTATCTCCTTACGTCGCTCCTCTAAGTCCACCGTCCTTCATTGTGTTTCCACAGAGCAGCTACCTGTATCACCTTACGTCACTCCCTTAAGTCCAGCGTCCTCCATTGTGTTTCCACAGAGCAGCTACCTGTATCACCTTACGTCACTCCCTTAAGTCCAGCGTCCTCCATTGTGTTTCCACAGAGCAGCTACCTGTATCACCTTACGTCACTCCCTTAAGTCCAGCGTCCTCCATTGTGTTTCCACAGAGCAGCTACCTGTATCTCCTTATGTCGCTCCTCTAAGTCCACTGTCCTCCATTGTGTTTCCACAGAGCAGCTACCTGTATCACCTTACGTCACTCCCTTAAGTCCACCGTCCTTCATTGTGTTTCCACAGAGCAGCTACCTGTATCACCTTACGTCACTCCCTTAAGTCCAGCGTCCTCCATTGTGTTTCCACAGAGCAGCTACCTGTATCACCTTACGTCACTCCCTTAAGTCCAGCGTCCTCCATTGTGTTTCCACAGAGCAGCTACCTGTATCGCCTTACGTCACTCCTCTAAGTCCACCGTCCTCCATTGTGTTTCCACAGAGCAGCTACCTGTATCTCCTTACATCGCTCCTCTAAGTCCACCGTCCTTCATTGTGTTTCCACAGAGCAGCTACCTGTATCACCTTACGTCGCTTCTCTAAGTCCAGCGTCCTCCATTGTGTTTCCACAGAGCAGCTACCTGTATCTCCTTACGTCGCTCCTCTAAGTCCACCGTCCTTCATTGTGTTTCCACAGAGCAGCTACCTGTATCGCCTTATGTCACTCCCTTAAGTCCACCGTCCTCCATTGTGTTTCCACAGAGCAGCTACCTGTATCTCCTTACGTCGCTCCTCTAAGTCCACCGTCCTTCATTGTGTTTCCACAGAGCAGCTACCTGTATCTCCTTACGTCGCTCCTCTAAGTCCAGCGTCCTTCATTGTGTTTCCACAGAGCAGCTACCTGTATCTCCTTACGTCGCTCCTCTAAGTCCACCGTCCTTCATTGTGTTTCCACAGAGCAGCTACCTGTATCGCCTTATGTCACTCCCTTAAGTCCACCGTCCTTCATTGTGTTTCCACAGAGCAGCTACCTGTATCTCCTTACGTCGCTCCTCTAAGTCCAGCGTCCTTCATTGTGTTTCCACAGAGCAGCTACCTGTATCACCTTACGTCACTCCCTTAAGTCCAGCGTCCTCCATTGTGTTTCCACAGAGCAGCTACCTGTATCACCTTACGTCACTCCCTTAAGTCCAGCGTCCTCCATTGTGTTTCCACAGAGCAGCTACCTGTATCACCTTACGTCACTCCCTTAAGTCCAGCGTCCTCCATTGTGTTTCCACAGAGCAGCTACCTGTATCTCCTTATGTCGCTCCTCTAAGTCCACTGTCCTCCATTGTGTTTCCACAGAGCAGCTACCTGTATCACCTTACGTCACTCCCTTAAGTCCACCGTCCTTCATTGTGTTTCCACAGAGCAGCTACCTGTATCACCTTACGTCACTCCCTTAAGTCCAGCGTCCTCCATTGTGTTTCCACAGAGCAGCTACCTGTATCACCTTACGTCACTCCCTTAAGTCCAGCGTCCTCCATTGTGTTTCCACAGAGCAGCTACCTGTATCGCCTTACGTCACTCCTCTAAGTCCACCGTCCTCCATTGTGTTTCCACAGAGCAGCTACCTGTATCTCCTTACATCGCTCCTCTAAGTCCACCGTCCTTCATTGTGTTTCCACAGAGCAGCTACCTGTATCACCTTACGTCGCTTCTCTAAGTCCAGCGTCCTCCATTGTGTTTCCACAGAGCAGCTACCTGTATCTCCTTACGTCGCTCCTCTAAGTCCACCGTCCTTCATTGTGTTTCCACAGAGCAGCTACCTGTATCGCCTTATGTCACTCCCTTAAGTCCACCGTCCTCCATTGTGTTTCCACAGAGCAGCTACCTGTATCTCCTTACGTCGCTCCTCTAAGTCCACCGTCCTTCATTGTGTTTCCACAGAGCAGCTACCTGTATCTCCTTACGTCGCTCCTCTAAGTCCAGCGTCCTTCATTGTGTTTCCACAGAGCAGCTACCTGTATCTCCTTACGTCGCTCCTCTAAGTCCACCGTCCTTCATTGTGTTTCCACAGAGCAGCTACCTGTATCGCCTTATGTCACTCCCTTAAGTCCACCGTCCTTCATTGTGTTTCCACAGAGCAGCTACCTGTATCTCCTTACGTCGCTCCTCTAAGTCCAGCGTCCTTCATTGTGTTTCCACAGAGCAGCTACCTGTATCTCCTTACGTCGCTCCTCTAAGTCCACCGTCCTTCATTGTGTTTCCACAGAGCAGCTACCTGTATCTCCTTACGTCGCTCCTCTAAGTCCAGCGTCCTTCATTGTGTTTCCACAGAGCAGCTACCTGTATCTCCTTACGTCGCTCCTCTAAGTCCACCGTCCTTCATTGTGTTTCCACAGAGCAGCTACCTGTATCGCCTTATGTCACTCCCTTAAGTCCAGCGTCCTCCATTGTGTTTCCACAGAGCAGCTACCTGTATCACCTTACGTCACTCCCTTAAGTCCAGCGTCCTCCATTGTGTTTCCACAGAGCAGCTACCTGTATCGCCTTACGTCGCTCCTCTAAGTCCAGCGTCCTTCATTGTGTTTCCACAGAGCAGCTACCTGTATCGCCTTACGTCGCTCCTCTAAGTCCACCGTCCTCCATTGTGTTTCCACAGAGCAGCTACCTGTATCTCCTTACGTCGCTCCTCTAAGTCCAGCGTCCTCCATTGTGTTTCCACAGAGCAGCTACCTGTATCTCCTTACGTCGCTCCTCTAAGTCCACCGTCCTTCATTGTGTTTCCACAGAGCAGCTACCTGTATCACCTTACGTCACTCCCTTAAGTCCAGCGTCCTCCATTGTGTTTCCACAGAGCAGCTACCTGTATCGCCTTACGTCGCTCCTCTAAGTCCACCGTCCTTCATTGTGTTTCCACAGAGCAGCTACCTGTATCTCCTTACGTCGCTCCTCTAAGTCCACCGTCCTCCATTGTGTTTCCACAGAGCAGCTACCTGTATCTCCTTACGTCGCTCCTCTAAGTCCACCGTCCTTCATTGTGTTTCCACAGAGCAGCTACCTGTATCACCTTACGTCGCTCCTCTAAGTCCACCGTCCTCCATTGTGTTTCCACAGAGCAGCTACCTGTATCACCTTACGTCACTCCCTTAAGTCCACCGTCCTTCATTGTGTTTCCACAGAGCAGCTACCTGTATCACCTTACGTCACTCCCTTAAGTCCAGCGTCCTCCATTGTGTTTCCACAGAGCAGCTACCTGTATCACCTTACGTCACTCCCTTAAGTCCAGCGTCCTCCATTGTGTTTCCACAGAGCAGCTACCTGTATCGCCTTACGTCACTCCTCTAAGTCCACCGTCCTCCATTGTGTTTCCACAGAGCAGCTACCTGTATCACCTTACGTCACTCCCTTAAGTCCAGCGTCCTCCATTGTGTTTCCACAGAGCAGCTACCTGTATCACCTTACGTCACTCCCTTAAGTCCAGCGTCCTCCATTGTGTTTCCACAGAGCAGCTACCTGTATCGCCTTACGTCACTCCTCTAAGTCCACCGTCCTCCATTGTGTTTCCACAGAGCAGCTACCTGTGTCACCTTACGTCGCTCCTCTAAGTCCAGCGTCCTCCATTGTGTTTCCACAGAGCAGCTACCTGTATCGCCTTACGTCACTCCCTTAAGTCCAGCGTCCTCCATTGTGTTTCCACAGAGCAGCTACCTGTATCACCTTACGTCACTCCCTTAAGTCCAGCGTCCTCCATTGTGTTTCCACAGAGCAGCTACCTGTATCGCCTTACGTCGCTCCTCTAAGTCCAGCGTCCTTCATTGTGTTTCCACAGAGCAGCTACCTGTATCGCCTTACGTCGCTCCTCTAAGTCCAGCGTCCTTCATTGTGTTTCCACAGAGCAGCTACCTGTATCGCCTTACGTCGCTCCTCTAAGTCCACCGTCCTCCATTGTGTTTCCACAGAGCAGCTACCTGTATCTCCTTACGTCGCTCCTCTAAGTCCACCGTCCTCCATTGTGTTTCCACAGAGCAGCTACCTGTATCTCCTTACGTCGCTCCTCTAAGTCCACCGTCCTTCATTGTGTTTCCACAGAGCAGCTACCTGTATCACCTTACGTCACTCCCTTAAGTCCAGCGTCCTCCATTGTGTTTCCACAGAGCAGCTACCTGTATCGCCTTACGTCGCTCCTCTAAGTCCACCGTCCTTCATTGTGTTTCCACAGAGCAGCTACCTGTATCTCCTTACGTCGCTCCTCTAAGTCCACCGTCCTCCATTGTGTTTCCACAGAGCAGCTACCTGTATCACCTTACGTCGCTCCTCTAAGTCCACCGTCCTTCATTGTGTTTCCACAGAGCAGCTACCTGTATCGCCTTACGTCGCTTCTCTAAGTCCAGCGTCCTCCATTGTGTTTCCACAGAGCAGCTACCTGTATCGCCTTATGTCACTCCCTTAAGTCCACCGTCCTCCATTGTGTTTCCACAGAGCAGCTGCCTGTATCTCCTTACGTCGCTCCTCTAAGTCCACCGTCCTTCATTGTGTTTCCACAGAGCAGCTACCTGTATCACCTTACGTCGCTCCTCTAAGTCCAGCGTCCTCCATTGTGTTTCCACAGAGCAGCTACCTGTATCGCCTTATGTCACTCCCTTAAGTCCACCGTCCTCCATTGTGTTTCCACAGAGCAGCTGCCTGTATCTCCTTACGTCGCTCCTCTAAGTCCACCGTCCTTCATTGTGTTTCCACAGAGCAGCTACCTGTATCTCCTTACGTCGCTCCTCTAAGTCCACCGTCCTTCATTGTGTTTCCACAGAGCAGCTACCTGTATCTCCTTACGTCGCTCCTCTAAGTCCACCGTCCTCCATTGTGTTTCCACAGAGCAGCTACCTGTATCTCCTTACGTCGCTCCTCTAAGTCCACCGTCCTTCATTGTGTTTCCACAGAGCAGCTACCTGTATCTCCTTACGTCGCTCCTCTAAGTCCACCGTCCTCCATTGTGTTTCCACAGAGCAGCTACCTGTATCTCCTTACGTCGCTCCTCTAAGTCCACCGTCCTCCATTGTGTTTCCACAGAGCAGCTACCTGTATCTCCTTACGTCGCTCCTCTAAGTCCACCGTCCTCCATTGTGTTTCCACAGAGCAGCTACCTGTATCTCCTTACGTCGCTCCTCTAAGTCCACCGTCCTTCATTGTGTTTCCACAGAGCAGCTACCTGTATCACCTTACGTCACTCCCTTAAGTCCAGCGTCCTCCATTGTGTTTCCACAGAGCAGCTACCTGTATCGCCTTACGTCGCTCCTCTAAGTCCACCGTCCTTCATTGTGTTTCCACAGAGCAGCTACCTGTATCGCCTTACGTCGCTCCTCTAAGTCCACCGTCCTTCATTGTGTTTCCACAGAGCAGCTACCTGTATCTCCTTACGTCGCTCCTCTAAGTCCACCGTCCTCCATTGTGTTTCCACAGAGCAGCTACCTGTATCACCTTACGTCGCTCCTCTAAGTCCACCGTCCTTCATTGTGTTTCCACAGAGCAGCTACCTGTATCGCCTTACGTCGCTCCTCTAAGTCCAGCGTCCTCCATTGTGTTTCCACAGAGCAGCTACCTGTATCGCCTTATGTCACTCCCTTAAGTCCACCGTCCTCCATTGTGTTTCCACAGAGCAGCTGCCTGTATCTCCTTACGTCGCTCCTCTAAGTCCACCGTCCTTCATTGTGTTTCCACAGAGCAGCTACCTGTATCACCTTACGTCGCTCCTCTAAGTCCAGCGTCCTCCATTGTGTTTCCACAGAGCAGCTACCTGTATCGCCTTATGTCACTCCCTTAAGTCCACCGTCCTCCATTGTGTTTCCACAGAGCAGCTGCCTGTATCTCCTTACGTCGCTCCTCTAAGTCCACCGTCCTTCATTGTGTTTCCACAGAGCAGCTACCTGTATCTCCTTACGTCGCTCCTCTAAGTCCACCGTCCTCCATTGTGTTTCCACAGAGCAGCTACCTGTATCTCCTTACGTCGCTCCTCTAAGTCCACCGTCCTCCATTGTGTTTCCACAGAGCAGCTACCTGTATCTCCTTACGTCGCTCCTCTAAGTCCACCGTCCTCCATTGTGTTTCCACAGAGCAGCTACCTGTATCTCCTTACGTCGCTCCTCTAAGTCCACCGTCCTTCATTGTGTTTCCACAGAGCAGCTACCTGTATCACCTTACGTCACTCCCTTAAGTCCAGCGTCCTCCATTGTGTTTCCACAGAGCAGCTACCTGTATCGCCTTACGTCGCTCCTCTAAGTCCAGCGTCCTCCATTGTGTTTCCACAGAGCAGCTACCTGTATCGCCTTATGTCACTCCCTTAAGTCCACCGTCCTCCATTGTGTTTCCACAGAGCAGCTGCCTGTATCTCCTTACGTCGCTCCTCTAAGTCCACCGTCCTTCATTGTGTTTCCACAGAGCAGCTACCTGTATCACCTTACGTCGCTCCTCTAAGTCCAGCGTCCTCCATTGTGTTTCCACAGAGCAGCTACCTGTATCGCCTTATGTCACTCCCTTAAGTCCACCGTCCTCCATTGTGTTTCCACAGAGCAGCTGCCTGTATCTCCTTACGTCGCTCCTCTAAGTCCACCGTCCTCCATTGTGTTTCCACAGAGCAGCTACCTGTATCTCCTTACGTCGCTCCTCTAAGTCCACCGTCCTCCATTGTGTTTCCACAGAGCAGCTACCTGTATCTCCTTACGTCGCTCCTCTAAGTCCACCGTCCTCCATTGTGTTTCCACAGAGCAGCTGCCTGTATCGCCTTACGTCGCTCCTCTAAGTCCACCGTCCTTCATTGTGTTTCCACAGAGCAGCTACCTGTATCACCTTACGTCGCTCCTCTAAGTCCAGCGTCCTCCATTGTGTTTCCACAGAGCAGCTACCTGTATCGCCTTATGTCACTCCCTTAAGTCCACCGTCCTCCATTGTGTTTCCACAGAGCAGCTACCTGTATCACCTTACGTCGCTCCTCTAAGTCCACCGTCCTTCATTGTGTTTCCACAGAGCAGCTACCTGTATCTCCTTACGTCGCTCCTCTAAGTCCACCGTCCTTCATTGTGTTTCCACAGAGCAGCTACCTGTATCGCCTTATGTCACTCCCTTAAGTCCACCGTCCTCCATTGTGTTTCCACAGAGCAGCTGCCTGTATCTCCTTACGTCGCTCCTCTAAGTCCACCGTCCTTCATTGTGTTTCCACAGAGCAGCTACCTGTATCACCTTACGTCGCTCCTCTAAGTCCAGCGTCCTTCATTGTGTTTCCACAGAGCAGCTACCTGTATCTCCTTACGTCGCTTCTCTAAGTCCACCGTCCTCCATTGTGTTTCCACAGAGCAGCTACCTGTATCGCCTTATGTCACTCCCTTAAGTCCACCGTCCTCCATTGTGTTTCCACAGAGCAGCTACCTGTATCTCCTTACGTCGCTCCTCTAAGTCCACCATCCTCCATTGTGTTTCCACAGAGCAGCTGCCTGTATCTCCTTACGTCGCTCCTCTAAGTCCACCGTCCTTCATTGTGTTTCCACAGAGCAGCTACCTGTATCTCCTTACGTCGCTCCTCTAAGTCCACCGTCCTTCATTGTGTTTCCACAGAGCAGCTACCTGTATCACCTTACGTCACTCCCTTAAGTCCAGCGTCCTCCATTGTGTTTCCACAGAGCAGCTACCTGTATCACCTTACGTCACTCCCTTAAGTCCAGCGTCCTCCATTGTGTTTCCACAGAGCAGCTACCTGTATCACCTTACGTCACTCCCTTAAGTCCAGCGTCCTCCATTGTGTTTCCACAGAGCAGCTACCTGTATCTCCTTATGTCGCTCCTCTAAGTCCACTGTCCTCCATTGTGTTTCCACAGAGCAGCTACCTGTATCACCTTACGTCACTCCCTTAAGTCCAGCGTCCTCCATTGTGTTTCCACAGAGCAGCTACCTGTATCACCTTACGTCACTCCCTTAAGTCCAGCGTCCTCCATTGTGTTTCCACAGAGCAGCTACCTGTATCGCCTTACGTCACTCCTCTAAGTCCACCGTCCTCCATTGTGTTTCCACAGAGCAGCTACCTGTATCTCCTTACATCGCTCCTCTAAGTCCACCGTCCTTCATTGTGTTTCCACAGAGCAGCTACCTGTATCACCTTACGTCGCTTCTCTAAGTCCAGCGTCCTCCATTGTGTTTCCACAGAGCAGCTACCTGTATCTCCTTACGTCGCTCCTCTAAGTCCACCGTCCTTCATTGTGTTTCCACAGAGCAGCTACCTGTATCGCCTTATGTCACTCCCTTAAGTCCACCGTCCTCCATTGTGTTTCCACAGAGCAGCTACCTGTATCTCCTTACGTCGCTCCTCTAAGTCCACCGTCCTTCATTGTGTTTCCACAGAGCAGCTACCTGTATCTCCTTACGTCGCTCCTCTAAGTCCAGCGTCCTTCATTGTGTTTCCACAGAGCAGCTACCTGTATCTCCTTACGTCGCTCCTCTAAGTCCACCGTCCTTCATTGTGTTTCCACAGAGCAGCTACCTGTATCGCCTTATGTCACTCCCTTAAGTCCACCGTCCTTCATTGTGTTTCCACAGAGCAGCTACCTGTATCGCCTTACGTCACTCCCTTAAGTCCAGCGTCCTCCATTGTGTTTCCACAGAGCAGCTACCTGTATCACCTTACGTCACTCCCTTAAGTCCAGCGTCCTCCATTGTGTTTCCACAGAGCAGCTACCTGTATCGCCTTACGTCGCTCCTCTAAGTCCAGCGTCCTTCATTGTGTTTCCACAGAGCAGCTACCTGTATCGCCTTACGTCGCTCCTCTAAGTCCACCGTCCTCCATTGTGTTTCCACAGAGCAGCTACCTGTATCTCCTTACGTCGCTCCTCTAAGTCCAGCGTCCTCCATTGTGTTTCCACAGAGCAGCTACCTGTATCTCCTTACGTCGCTCCTCTAAGTCCACCGTCCTTCATTGTGTTTCCACAGAGCAGCTACCTGTATCACCTTACGTCACTCCCTTAAGTCCAGCGTCCTCCATTGTGTTTCCACAGAGCAGCTACCTGTATCGCCTTACGTCGCTCCTCTAAGTCCACCGTCCTCCATTGTGTTTCCACAGAGCAGCTACCTGTATCGCCTTACGTCGCTCCTCTAAGTCCACCGTCCTTCATTGTGTTTCCACAGAGCAGCTACCTGTATCTCCTTACGTCGCTCCTCTAAGTCCACCGTCCTCCATTGTGTTTCCACAGAGCAGCTACCTGTATCTCCTTACGTCGCTCCTTTAAGTCCACCGTCCTTCATTGTGTTTCCACAGAGCAGCTACCTGTATCTCCTTACGTCGCTTCTCTAAGTCCAGCGTCCTCCATTGTGTTTCCACAGAGCAGCTACCTGTATCACCTTACGTCGCTTCTCTAAGTCCAGCGTCCTCCATTGTGTTTCCACAGAGCAGCTACCTGTATCGCCTTATGTCACTCCTCTAAGTCCACCGTCCTTCATTGTGTTTCCACAGAGCAGCTACCTGTATCTCCTTACGTCGCTCCTCTAAGTCCAGCGTCCTCCATTGTGTTTCCACAGAGCAGCTACCTGTATCTCCTTACGTCGCTTCTCTAAGTCCACCGTCCTCCATTGTGTTTCCACAGAGCAGCTACCTGTATCGCCTTATGTCACTCCCTTAAGTCCACCGTCCTCCATTGTGTTTCCACAGAGCAGCTACCTGTATCACCTTACGTCGCTCCTCTAAGTCCACCGTCCTTCATTGTGTTTCCACAGAGCAGCTACCTGTATCTCCTTACGTCGCTCCTCTAAGTCCACCGTCCTTCATTGTGTTTCCACAGAGCAGCTACCTGTATCGCCTTATGTCACTCCCTTAAGGCCACCGTCCTCCATTGTGTTTCCACAGAGCAGCTGCCTGTATCTCCTTACGTCGCTCCTCTAAGTCCACCGTCCTTCATTGTGTTTCCACAGAGCAGCTACCTGTATCACCTTACGTCGCTCCTCTAAGTCCAGCGTCCTTCATTGTGTTTCCACAGAGCAGCTACCTGTATCTCCTTACGTCGCTTCTCTAAGTCCACCGTCCTCCATTGTGTTTCCACAGAGCAGCTACCTGTATCGCCTTATGTCACTCCCTTAAGTCCACCGTCCTCCATTGTGTTTCCACAGAGCAGCTACCTGTATCTCCTTACGTCGCTCCTCTAAGTCCACCATCCTCCATTGTGTTTCCACAGAGCAGCTACCTGTATCTCCTTACGTCGCTCCTCTAAGTCCACCGTCCTTCATTGTGTTTCCACAGAGCAGCTACCTGTATCTCCTTACGTCGCTCCTCTAAGTCCACCGTCCTTCATTGTGTTTCCACAGAGCAGCTACCTGTATCACCTTACGTCACTCCCTTAAGTCCAGCGTCCTCCATTGTGTTTCCACAGAGCAGCTACCTGTATCACCTTACGTCACTCCCTTAAGTCCAGCGTCCTCCATTGTGTTTCCACAGAGCAGCTACCTGTATCTCCTTATGTCGCTCCTCTAAGTCCACTGTCCTCCATTGTGTTTCCACAGAGCAGCTACCTGTATCACCTTACGTCACTCCCTTAAGTCCACCGTCCTTCATTGTGTTTCCACAGAGCAGCTACCTGTATCACCTTACGTCACTCCCTTAAGTCCAGCGTCCTCCATTGTGTTTCCACAGAGCAGCTACCTGTATCACCTTACGTCACTCCCTTAAGTCCAGCGTCCTCCATTGTGTTTCCACAGAGCAGCTACCTGTATCGCCTTACGTCACTCCTCTAAGTCCACCGTCCTCCATTGTGTTTCCACAGAGCAGCTACCTGTATCTCCTTACATCGCTCCTCTAAGTCCACCGTCCTTCATTGTGTTTCCACAGAGCAGCTACCTGTATCACCTTACGTCGCTTCTCTAAGTCCAGCGTCCTCCATTGTGTTTCCACAGAGCAGCTACCTGTATCTCCTTACGTCGCTCCTCTAAGTCCACCGTCCTTCATTGTGTTTCCACAGAGCAGCTACCTGTATCGCCTTATGTCACTCCCTTAAGTCCACCGTCCTCCATTGTGTTTCCACAGAGCAGCTACCTGTATCTCCTTACGTCGCTCCTCTAAGTCCACCGTCCTTCATTGTGTTTCCACAGAGCAGCTACCTGTATCTCCTTACGTCGCTCCTCTAAGTCCAGCGTCCTTCATTGTGTTTCCACAGAGCAGCTACCTGTATCTCCTTACGTCGCTCCTCTAAGTCCACCGTCCTTCATTGTGTTTCCACAGAGCAGCTACCTGTATCGCCTTATGTCACTCCCTTAAGTCCACCGTCCTTCATTGTGTTTCCACAGAGCAGCTACCTGTGTCACCTTACGTCGCTCCTCTAAGTCCAGCGTCCTCCATTGTGTTTCCACAGAGCAGCTACCTGTATCGCCTTACGTCACTCCCTTAAGTCCAGCGTCCTCCATTGTGTTTCCACAGAGCAGCTACCTGTATCACCTTACGTCACTCCCTTAAGTCCAGCGTCCTCCATTGTGTTTCCACAGAGCAGCTACCTGTATCGCCTTACGTCGCTCCTCTAAGTCCAGCGTCCTTCATTGTGTTTCCACAGAGCAGCTACCTGTATCGCCTTACGTCGCTCCTCTAAGTCCACCGTCCTCCATTGTGTTTCCACAGAGCAGCTACCTGTATCTCCTTACGTCGCTCCTCTAAGTCCAGCGTCCTCCATTGTGTTTCCACAGAGCAGCTACCTGTATCTCCTTACGTCGCTCCTCTAAGTCCACCGTCCTTCATTGTGTTTCCACAGAGCAGCTACCTGTATCACCTTACGTCACTCCCTTAAGTCCAGCGTCCTCCATTGTGTTTCCACAGAGCAGCTACCTGTATCGCCTTACGTCGCTCCTCTAAGTCCACCGTCCTTCATTGTGTTTCCACAGAGCAGCTACCTGTATCTCCTTACGTCGCTCCTCTAAGTCCACCGTCCTCCATTGTGTTTCCACAGAGCAGCTACCTGTATCTCCTTACGTCGCTCCTCTAAGTCCACCGTCCTTCATTGTGTTTCCACAGAGCAGCTACCTGTATCACCTTACGTCGCTCCTCTAAGTCCACCGTCCTCCATTGTGTTTCCACAGAGCAGCTACCTGTATCACCTTACGTCACTCCCTTAAGTCCAGCGTCCTCCATTGTGTTTCCACAGAGCAGCTACCTGTATCTCCTTATGTCGCTCCTCTAAGTCCACTGTCCTCCATTGTGTTTCCACAGAGCAGCTACCTGTATCACCTTACGTCACTCCCTTAAGTCCACCGTCCTTCATTGTGTTTCCACAGAGCAGCTACCTTTATCACCTTACGTCACTCCCTTAAGTCCAGCGTCCTCCATTGTGTTTCCACAGAGCAGCTACCTGTATCACCTTACGTCACTCCCTTAAGTCCAGCGTCCTCCATTGTGTTTCCACAGAGCAGCTACCTGTATCACCTTACGTCACTCCCTTAAGTCCAGCGTCCTCCATTGTGTTTCCACAGAGCAGCTACCTGTATCTCCTTATGTCGCTCCTCTAAGTCCACCGTCCTTCATTGTGTTTCCACAGAGCAGCTACCTGTATCACCTTACGTCACTCCCTTAAGTCCACCGTCCTTCATTGTGTTTCCACAGAGCAGCTACCTGTATCACCTTACGTCACTCCCTTAAGTCCAGCGTCCTCCATTGTGTTTCCACAGAGCAGCTACCTGTATCACCTTACGTCACTCCCTTAAGTCCAGCGTCCTCCATTGTGTTTCCACAGAGCAGCTACCTGTATCGCCTTACGTCACTCCTCTAAGTCCACCGTCCTCCATTGTGTTTCCACAGAGCAGCTACCTGTATCTCCTTACATCGCTCCTCTAAGTCCACCGTCCTTCATTGTGTTTCCACAGAGCAGCTACCTGTATCACCTTACGTCGCTTCTCTAAGTCCAGCGTCCTCCATTGTGTTTCCACAGAGCAGCTACCTGTATCTCCTTACGTCGCTCCTCTAAGTCCACCGTCCTTCATTGTGTTTCCACAGAGCAGCTACCTGTATCGCCTTATGTCACTCCCTTAAGTCCACCGTCCTTCATTGTGTTTCCACAGAGCAGCTACCTGTATCTCCTTACGTCGCTCCTCTAAGTCCAGCGTCCTTCATTGTGTTTCCACAGAGCAGCTACCTGTATCTCCTTACGTCGCTCCTCTAAGTCCACCGTCCTTCATTGTGTTTCCACAGAGCAGCTACCTGTATCGCCTTATGTCACTCCCTTAAGTCCACCGTCCTTCATTGTGTTTCCACAGAGCAGCTACCTGTGTCACCTTACGTCGCTCCTCTAAGTCCAGCGTCCTCCATTGTGTTTCCACAGAGCAGCTACCTGTATCGCCTTACGTCACTCCCTTAAGTCCAGCGTCCTCCATTGTGTTTCCACAGAGCAGCTACCTGTATCACCTTACGTCACTCCCTTAAGTCCAGCGTCCTCCATTGTGTTTCCACAGAGCAGCTACCTGTATCACCTTACGTCACTCCCTTAAGTCCACCGTCCTTCATTGTGTTTCCACAGAGCAGCTACCTGTATCACCTTACGTCACTCCCTTAAGTCCAGCGTCCTCCATTGTGTTTCCACAGAGCAGCTACCTGTATCGCCTTACGTCACTCCTCTAAGTCCACCGTCCTCCATTGTGTTTCCACAGAGCAGCTACCTGTATCTCCTTACATCGCTCCTCTAAGTCCACCGTCCTTCATTGTGTTTCCACAGAGCAGCTACCTGTATCACCTTACGTCGCTTCTCTAAGTCCAGCGTCCTCCATTGTGTTTCCACAGAGCAGCTACCTGTATCTCCTTACGTCGCTCCTCTAAGTCCACCGTCCTTCATTGTGTTTCCACAGAGCAGCTACCTGTATCGCCTTATGTCACTCCCTTAAGTCCACCGTCCTCCATTGTGTTTCCACAGAGCAGCTACCTGTATCTCCTTACGTCGCTCCTCTAAGTCCACCGTCCTTCATTGTGTTTCCACAGAGCAGCTACCTGTATCTCCTTACGTCGCTCCTCTAAGTCCAGCGTCCTTCATTGTGTTTCCACAGAGCAGCTACCTGTATCTCCTTACGTCGCTCCTCTAAGTCCACCGTCCTTCATTGTGTTTCCACAGAGCAGCTACCTGTATCGCCTTATGTCACTCCCTTAAGTCCACCGTCCTTCATTGTGTTTCCACAGAGCAGCTACCTGTGTCACCTTACGTCGCTCCTCTAAGTCCAGCGTCCTTCATTGTGTTTCCACAGAGCAGCTACCTGTATCTCCTTACGTCGCTCCTCTAAGTCCACCGTCCTTCATTGTGTTTCCACAGAGCAGCTACCTGTATCTCCTTACGTCGCTCCTCTAAGTCCAGCGTCCTTCATTGTGTTTCCACAGAGCAGCTACCTGTATCTCCTTACGTCGCTCCTCTAAGTCCACCGTCCTTCATTGTGTTTCCACAGAGCAGCTACCTGTATCGCCTTATGTCACTCCCTTAAGTCCACCGTCCTTCATTGTGTTTCCACAGAGCAGCTACCTGTGTCACCTTACGTCGCTCCTCTAAGTCCAGCGTCCTCCATTGTGTTTCCACAGAGCAGCTACCTGTATCGCCTTACGTCACTCCCTTAAGTCCAGCGTCCTCCATTGTGTTTCCACAGAGCAGCTACCTGTATCACCTTACGTCACTCCCTTAAGTCCAGCGTCCTCCATTGTGTTTCCACAGAGCAGCTACCTGTATCGCCTTACGTCGCTCCTCTAAGTCCAGCGTCCTTCATTGTGTTTCCACAGAGCAGCTACCTGTATCGCCTTACGTCGCTCCTCTAAGTCCACCGTCCTCCATTGTGTTTCCACAGAGCAGCTACCTGTATCTCCTTACGTCGCTCCTCTAAGTCCAGCGTCCTCCATTGTGTTTCCACAGAGCAGCTAACTGTATCTCCTTACGTCGCTCCTCTAAGTCCACCGTCCTTCATTGTGTTTCCACAGAGCAGCTACCTGTATCACCTTACGTCACTCCCTTAAGTCCAGCGTCCTCCATTGTGTTTCCACAGAGCAGCTACCTGTATCGCCTTACGTCGCTCCTCTAAGTCCACCGTCCTTCATTGTGTTTCCACAGAGCAGCTACCTGTATCTCCTTACGTCGCTCCTCTAAGTCCACCGTCCTCCATTGTGTTTCCACAGAGCAGCTACCTGTATCTCCTTACGTCGCTCCTCTAAGTCCACCGTCCTTCATTGTGTTTCCACAGAGCAGCTACCTGTATCACCTTACGTCGCTCCTCTAAGTCCACCGTCCTCCATTGTGTTTCCACAGAGCAGCTACCTGTATCACCTTACGTCACTCCCTTAAGTCCACCGTCCTTCATTGTGTTTCCACAGAGCAGCTACCTGTATCACCTTACGTCACTCCCTTAAGTCCAGCGTCCTCCATTGTGTTTCCACAGAGCAGCTACCTGTATCGCCTTACGTCACTCCTCTAAGTCCACCGTCCTCCATTGTGTTTCCACAGAGCAGCTACCTGTATCTCCTTACATCGCTCCTCTAAGTCCACCGTCCTCCATTGTGTTTCCACAGAGCAGCTACCTGTATCACCTTACGTCGCTTCTCTAAGTCCAGCGTCCTCCATTGTGTTTCCACAGAGCAGCTACCTGTATCTCCTTACGTCGCTCCTCTAAGTCCACCGTCCTTCATTGTGTTTCCACAGAGCAGCTACCTGTATCTCCTTACGTCGCTCCTCTAAGTCCACCGTCCTTCATTGTGTTTCCACAGAGCAGCTACCTGTATCGCCTTATGTCACTCCCTTAAGTCCACCGTCCTTCATTGTGTTTCCACAGAGCAGCTACCTGTGTCACCTTACGTCGCTCCTCTAAGTCCAGCGTCCTCCATTGTGTTTCCACAGAGCAGCTACCTGTATCGCCTTACGTCACTCCCTTAAGTCCAGCGTCCTCCATTGTGTTTCCACAGAGCAGCTACCTGTATCACCTTACGTCACTCCCTTAAGTCCAGCGTCCTCCATTGTGTTTCCACAGAGCAGCTACCTGTATCGCCTTACGTCGCTCCTCTAAGTCCAGCGTCCTTCATTGTGTTTCCACAGAGCAGCTACCTGTATCGCCTTACGTCGCTCCTCTAAGTCCAGCGTCCTTCATTGTGTTTCCACAGAGCAGCTACCTGTATCGCCTTACGTCGCTCCTCTAAGTCCACCGTCCTCCATTGTGTTTCCACAGAGCAGCTACCTGTATCTCCTTACGTCGCTCCTCTAAGTCCACCGTCCTCCATTGTGTTTCCACAGAGCAGCTACCTGTATCTCCTTACGTCGCTCCTCTAAGTCCACCGTCCTTCATTGTGTTTCCACAGAGCAGCTACCTGTATCACCTTACGTCACTCCCTTAAGTCCAGCGTCCTCCATTGTGTTTCCACAGAGCAGCTACCTGTATCGCCTTACGTCGCTCCTCTAAGTCCACCGTCCTTCATTGTGTTTCCACAGAGCAGCTACCTGTATCTCCTTACGTCGCTCCTCTAAGTCCACCGTCCTCCATTGTGTTTCCACAGAGCAGCTACCTGTATCACCTTACGTCGCTCCTCTAAGTCCACCGTCCTTCATTGTGTTTCCACAGAGCAGCTACCTGTATCGCCTTACGTCGCTTCTCTAAGTCCAGCGTCCTCCATTGTGTTTCCACAGAGCAGCTACCTGTATCGCCTTATGTCACTCCCTTAAGTCCACCGTCCTCCATTGTGTTTCCACAGAGCAGCTGCCTGTATCTCCTTACGTCGCTCCTCTAAGTCCACCGTCCTTCATTGTGTTTCCACAGAGCAGCTACCTGTATCACCTTACGTCGCTCCTCTAAGTCCAGCGTCCTCCATTGTGTTTCCACAGAGCAGCTACCTGTATCGCCTTATGTCACTCCCTTAAGTCCACCGTCCTCCATTGTGTTTCCACAGAGCAGCTGCCTGTATCTCCTTACGTCGCTCCTCTAAGTCCACCATCCTCCATTGTGTTTCCACAGAGCAGCTGCCTGTATCTCCTTACGTCGCTCCTCTAAGTCCACCGTCCTTCATTGTGTTTCCACAGAGCAGCTACCTGTATCTCCTTACGTCGCTCCTCTAAGTCCACCGTCCTCCATTGTGTTTCCACAGAGCAGCTACCTGTATCTCCTTACGTCGCTCCTCTAAGTCCACCGTCCTCCATTGTGTTTCCACAGAGCAGCTACCTGTATCTCCTTACGTCGCTCCTCTAAGTCCACCGTCCTCCATTGTGTTTCCACAGAGCAGCTACCTGTATCTCCTTACGTCGCTCCTCTAAGTCCACCGTCCTTCATTGTGTTTCCACAGAGCAGCTACCTGTATCACCTTACGTCACTCCCTTAAGTCCAGCGTCCTCCATTGTGTTTCCACAGAGCAGCTACCTGTATCGCCTTACGTCGCTCCTCTAAGTCCAGCGTCCTCCATTGTGTTTCCACAGAGCAGCTACCTGTATCGCCTTATGTCACTCCCTTAAGTCCACCGTCCTCCATTGTGTTTCCACAGAGCAGCTGCCTGTATCTCCTTACGTCGCTCCTCTAAGTCCACCGTCCTTCATTGTGTTTCCACAGAGCAGCTACCTGTATCACCTTACGTCGCTCCTCTAAGTCCAGCGTCCTCCATTGTGTTTCCACAGAGCAGCTACCTGTATCGCCTTATGTCACTCCCTTAAGTCCACCGTCCTCCATTGTGTTTCCACAGAGCAGCTGCCTGTATCTCCTTACGTCGCTCCTCTAAGTCCACCGTCCTCCATTGTGTTTCCACAGAGCAGCTACCTGTATCTCCTTACGTCGCTCCTCTAAGTCCACCGTCCTCCATTGTGTTTCCACAGAGCAGCTACCTGTATCTCCTTACGTCGCTCCTCTAAGTCCACCGTCCTCCATTGTGTTTCCACAGAGCAGCTACCTGTATCTCCTTACGTCGCTCCTCTAAGTCCACCGTCCTCCATTGTGTTTCCACAGAGCAGCTACCTGTATCGCCTTACGTCGCTCCTCTAAGTCCACCGTCCTTCATTGTGTTTCCACAGAGCAGCTACCTGTATCACCTTACGTCGCTCCTCTAAGTCCAGCGTCCTCCATTGTGTTTCCACAGAGCAGCTACCTGTATCGCCTTATGTCACTCCCTTAAGTCCACCGTCCTCCATTGTGTTTCCACAGAGCAGCTGCCTGTATCTCCTTACGTCGCTCCTCTAAGTCCACCGTCCTTCATTGTGTTTCCACAGAGCAGCTACCTGTATCTCCTTACGTCGCTCCTCTAAGTCCACCGTCCTCCATTGTGTTTCCACAGAGCAGCTACCTGTATCTCCTTACGTCGCTCCTCTAAGTCCACCGTCCTCCATTGTGTTTCCACAGAGCAGCTACCTGTATCTCCTTACGTCGCTCCTCTAAGTCCACCGTCCTCCATTGTGTTTCCACAGAGCAGCTACCTGTATCTCCTTACGTCGCTCCTCTAAGTCCACCGTCCTTCATTGTGTTTCCACAGAGCAGCTACCTGTATCACCTTACGTCACTCCCTTAAGTCCAGCGTCCTCCATTGTGTTTCCACAGAGCAGCTACCTGTATCGCCTTACGTCGCTCCTCTAAGTCCACCGTCCTCCATTGTGTTTCCACAGAGCAGCTACCTGTATCGCCTTACGTCGCTCCTCTAAGTCCACCGTCCTTCATTGTGTTTCCACAGAGCAGCTACCTGTATCTCCTTACGTCGCTCCTCTAAGTCCACCGTCCTCCATTGTGTTTCCACAGAGCAGCTACCTGTATCTCCTTACGTCGCTCCTTTAAGTCCACCGTCCTTCATTGTGTTTCCACAGAGCAGCTACCTGTATCTCCTTACGTCGCTTCTCTAAGTCCAGCGTCCTCCATTGTGTTTCCACAGAGCAGCTACCTGTATCACCTTACGTCGCTTCTCTAAGTCCAGCGTCCTCCATTGTGTTTCCACAGAGCAGCTACCTGTATCGCCTTATGTCACTCCTCTAAGTCCACCGTCCTTCATTGTGTTTCCACAGAGCAGCTACCTGTATCTCCTTACGTCGCTCCTCTAAGTCCAGCGTCCTCCATTGTGTTTCCACAGAGCAGCTACCTGTATCTCCTTACGTCGCTTCTCTAAGTCCACCGTCCTCCATTGTGTTTCCACAGAGCAGCTACCTGTATCGCCTTATGTCACTCCCTTAAGTCCACCGTCCTCCATTGTGTTTCCACAGAGCAGCTACCTGTATCACCTTACGTCGCTCCTCTAAGTCCACCGTCCTTCATTGTGTTTCCACAGAGCAGCTACCTGTATCTCCTTACGTCGCTCCTCTAAGTCCACCGTCCTTCATTGTGTTTCCACAGAGCAGCTACCTGTATCGCCTTATGTCACTCCCTTAAGTCCACCGTCCTCCATTGTGTTTCCACAGAGCAGCTGCCTGTATCTCCTTACGTCGCTCCTCTAAGTCCACCGTCCTTCATTGTGTTTCCACAGAGCAGCTACCTGTATCACCTTACGTCGCTCCTCTAAGTCCAGCGTCCTTCATTGTGTTTCCACAGAGCAGCTACCTGTATCTCCTTACGTCGCTTCTCTAAGTCCACCGTCCTCCATTGTGTTTCCACAGAGCAGCTACCTGTATCGCCTTATGTCACTCCCTTAAGTCCACCGTCCTCCATTGTGTTTCCACAGAGCAGCTACCTGTATCTCCTTACGTCGCTCCTCTAAGTCCACCATCCTCCATTGTGTTTCCACAGAGCAGCTGCCTGTATCTCCTTACGTCGCTCCTCTAAGTCCACCGTCCTTCATTGTGTTTCCACAGAGCAGCTACCTGTATCTCCTTACGTCGCTCCTCTAAGTCCACCGTCCTTCATTGTGTTTCCACAGAGCAGCTACCTGTATCACCTTACGTCACTCCCTTAAGTCCAGCGTCCTCCATTGTGTTTCCACAGAGCAGCTACCTGTATCACCTTACGTCACTCCCTTAAGTCCAGCGTCCTCCATTGTGTTTCCACAGAGCAGCTACCTGTATCACCTTACGTCACTCCCTTAAGTCCAGCGTCCTCCATTGTGTTTCCACAGAGCAGCTACCTGTATCTCCTTATGTCGCTCCTCTAAGTCCACTGTCCTCCATTGTGTTTCCACAGAGCAGCTACCTGTATCACCTTACGTCACTCCCTTAAGTCCACCGTCCTTCATTGTGTTTCCACAGAGCAGCTACCTGTATCACCTTACGTCACTCCCTTAAGTCCAGCGTCCTCCATTGTGTTTCCACAGAGCAGCTACCTGTATCACCTTACGTCACTCCCTTAAGTCCAGCGTCCTCCATTGTGTTTCCACAGAGCAGCTACCTGTATCGCCTTACGTCACTCCTCTAGGTCCACCGTCCTCCATTGTGTTTCCACAGAGCAGCTACCTGTATCTCCTTACATCGCTCCTCTAAGTCCACCGTCCTTCATTGTGTTTCCACAGAGCAGCTACCTGTATCACCTTACGTCGCTTCTCTAAGTCCAGCGTCCTCCATTGTGTTTCCACAGAGCAGCTACCTGTATCTCCTTACGTCGCTCCTCTAAGTCCACCGTCCTTCATTGTGTTTCCACAGAGCAGCTACCTGTATCGCCTTATGTCACTCCCTTAAGTCCACCGTCCTCCATTGTGTTTCCACAGAGCAGCTACCTGTATCTCCTTACGTCGCTCCTCTAAGTCCACCGTCCTTCATTGTGTTTCCACAGAGCAGCTACCTGTATCTCCTTACGTCGCTCCTCTAAGTCCAGCGTCCTTCATTGTGTTTCCACAGAGCAGCTACCTGTATCTCCTTACGTCGCTCCTCTAAGTCCACCGTCCTTCATTGTGTTTCCACAGAGCAGCTACCTGTATCGCCTTATGTCACTCCCTTAAGTCCACCGTCCTTCATTGTGTTTCCACAGAGCAGCTACCTGTATCTCCTTACGTCGCTCCTCTAAGTCCAGCGTCCTTCATTGTGTTTCCACAGAGCAGCTACCTGTATCTCCTTACGTCGCTCCTCTAAGTCCACCGTCCTTCATTGTGTTTCCACAGAGCAGCTACCTGTATCTCCTTACGTCGCTCCTCTAAGTCCAGCGTCCTTCATTGTGTTTCCACAGAGCAGCTACCTGTATCTCCTTACGTCGCTCCTCTAAGTCCACCGTCCTTCATTGTGTTTCCACAGAGCAGCTACCTGTATCGCCTTATGTCACTCCCTTAAGTCCAGCGTCCTCCATTGTGTTTCCACAGAGCAGCTACCTGTATCACCTTACGTCACTCCCTTAAGTCCAGCGTCCTCCATTGTGTTTCCACAGAGCAGCTACCTGTATCGCCTTACGTCGCTCCTCTAAGTCCAGCGTCCTTCATTGTGTTTCCACAGAGCAGCTACCTGTATCGCCTTACGTCGCTCCTCTAAGTCCACCGTCCTCCATTGTGTTTCCACAGAGCAGCTACCTGTATCTCCTTACGTCGCTCCTCTAAGTCCAGCGTCCTCCATTGTGTTTCCACAGAGCAGCTACCTGTATCTCCTTACGTCGCTCCTCTAAGTCCACCGTCCTTCATTGTGTTTCCACAGAGCAGCTACCTGTATCACCTTACGTCACTCCCTTAAGTCCAGCGTCCTCCATTGTGTTTCCACAGAGCAGCTACCTGTATCGCCTTACGTCGCTCCTCTAAGTCCACCGTCCTTCATTGTGTTTCCACAGAGCAGCTACCTGTATCTCCTTACGTCGCTCCTCTAAGTCCACCGTCCTCCATTGTGTTTCCACAGAGCAGCTACCTGTATCTCCTTACGTCGCTCCTCTAAGTCCACCGTCCTTCATTGTGTTTCCACAGAGCAGCTACCTGTATCACCTTACGTCGCTCCTCTAAGTCCACCGTCCTCCATTGTGTTTCCACAGAGCAGCTACCTGTATCACCTTACGTCACTCCCTTAAGTCCACCGTCCTTCATTGTGTTTCCACAGAGCAGCTACCTGTATCACCTTACGTCACTCCCTTAAGTCCAGCGTCCTCCATTGTGTTTCCACAGAGCAGCTACCTGTATCACCTTACGTCACTCCCTTAAGTCCAGCGTCCTCCATTGTGTTTCCACAGAGCAGCTACCTGTATCGCCTTACGTCACTCCTCTAAGTCCACCGTCCTCCATTGTGTTTCCACAGAGCAGCTACCTGTATCACCTTACGTCACTCCCTTAAGTCCAGCGTCCTCCATTGTGTTTCCACAGAGCAGCTACCTGTATCACCTTACGTCACTCCCTTAAGTCCAGCGTCCTCCATTGTGTTTCCACAGAGCAGCTACCTGTATCGCCTTACGTCACTCCTCTAAGTCCACCGTCCTCCATTGTGTTTCCACAGAGCAGCTACCTGTGTCACCTTACGTCGCTCCTCTAAGTCCAGCGTCCTCCATTGTGTTTCCACAGAGCAGCTACCTGTATCGCCTTACGTCACTCCCTTAAGTCCAGCGTCCTCCATTGTGTTTCCACAGAGCAGCTACCTGTATCACCTTACGTCACTCCCTTAAGTCCAGCGTCCTCCATTGTGTTTCCACAGAGCAGCTACCTGTATCGCCTTACGTCGCTCCTCTAAGTCCAGCGTCCTTCATTGTGTTTCCACAGAGCAGCTACCTGTATCGCCTTACGTCGCTCCTCTAAGTCCAGCGTCCTTCATTGTGTTTCCACAGAGCAGCTACCTGTATCGCCTTACGTCGCTCCTCTAAGTCCACCGTCCTCCATTGTGTTTCCACAGAGCAGCTACCTGTATCTCCTTACGTCGCTCCTCTAAGTCCACCGTCCTCCATTGTGTTTCCACAGAGCAGCTACCTGTATCTCCTTACGTCGCTCCTCTAAGTCCACCGTCCTTCATTGTGTTTCCACAGAGCAGCTACCTGTATCACCTTACGTCACTCCCTTAAGTCCAGCGTCCTCCATTGTGTTTCCACAGAGCAGCTACCTGTATCGCCTTACGTCGCTCCTCTAAGTCCACCGTCCTTCATTGTGTTTCCACAGAGCAGCTACCTGTATCTCCTTACGTCGCTCCTCTAAGTCCACCGTCCTCCATTGTGTTTCCACAGAGCAGCTACCTGTATCACCTTACGTCGCTCCTCTAAGTCCACCGTCCTTCATTGTGTTTCCACAGAGCAGCTACCTGTATCGCCTTACGTCGCTTCTCTAAGTCCAGCGTCCTCCATTGTGTTTCCACAGAGCAGCTACCTGTATCGCCTTATGTCACTCCCTTAAGTCCACCGTCCTCCATTGTGTTTCCACAGAGCAGCTGCCTGTATCTCCTTACGTCGCTCCTCTAAGTCCACCGTCCTTCATTGTGTTTCCACAGAGCAGCTACCTGTATCACCTTACGTCGCTCCTCTAAGTCCAGCGTCCTCCATTGTGTTTCCACAGAGCAGCTACCTGTATCGCCTTATGTCACTCCCTTAAGTCCACCGTCCTCCATTGTGTTTCCACAGAGCAGCTGCCTGTATCTCCTTACGTCGCTCCTCTAAGTCCACCGTCCTTCATTGTGTTTCCACAGAGCAGCTACCTGTATCTCCTTACGTCGCTCCTCTAAGTCCACCGTCCTTCATTGTGTTTCCACAGAGCAGCTACCTGTATCTCCTTACGTCGCTCCTCTAAGTCCACCGTCCTCCATTGTGTTTCCACAGAGCAGCTACCTGTATCTCCTTACGTCGCTCCTCTAAGTCCACCGTCCTTCATTGTGTTTCCACAGAGCAGCTACCTGTATCTCCTTACGTCGCTCCTCTAAGTCCACCGTCCTCCATTGTGTTTCCACAGAGCAGCTACCTGTATCTCCTTACGTCGCTCCTCTAAGTCCACCGTCCTCCATTGTGTTTCCACAGAGCAGCTACCTGTATCTCCTTACGTCGCTCCTCTAAGTCCACCGTCCTCCATTGTGTTTCCACAGAGCAGCTACCTGTATCTCCTTACGTCGCTCCTCTAAGTCCACCGTCCTTCATTGTGTTTCCACAGAGCAGCTACCTGTATCACCTTACGTCACTCCCTTAAGTCCAGCGTCCTCCATTGTGTTTCCACAGAGCAGCTACCTGTATCGCCTTACGTCGCTCCTCTAAGTCCACCGTCCTTCATTGTGTTTCCACAGAGCAGCTACCTGTATCGCCTTACGTCGCTCCTCTAAGTCCACCGTCCTTCATTGTGTTTCCACAGAGCAGCTACCTGTATCTCCTTACGTCGCTCCTCTAAGTCCACCGTCCTCCATTGTGTTTCCACAGAGCAGCTACCTGTATCACCTTACGTCGCTCCTCTAAGTCCACCGTCCTTCATTGTGTTTCCACAGAGCAGCTACCTGTATCGCCTTACGTCGCTTCTCTAAGTCCAGCGTCCTCCATTGTGTTTCCACAGAGCAGCTACCTGTATCGCCTTATGTCACTCCCTTAAGTCCACCGTCCTCCATTGTGTTTCCACAGAGCAGCTGCCTGTATCTCCTTACGTCGCTCCTCTAAGTCCACCGTCCTTCATTGTGTTTCCACAGAGCAGCTACCTGTATCACCTTACGTCGCTCCTCTAAGTCCAGCGTCCTCCATTGTGTTTCCACAGAGCAGCTACCTGTATCGCCTTATGTCACTCCCTTAAGTCCACCGTCCTCCATTGTGTTTCCACAGAGCAGCTGCCTGTATCTCCTTACGTCGCTCCTCTAAGTCCACCGTCCTTCATTGTGTTTCCACAGAGCAGCTACCTGTATCTCCTTACGTCGCTCCTCTAAGTCCACCGTCCTCCATTGTGTTTCCACAGAGCAGCTACCTGTATCTCCTTACGTCGCTCCTCTAAGTCCACCGTCCTCCATTGTGTTTCCACAGAGCAGCTACCTGTATCTCCTTACGTCGCTCCTCTAAGTCCACCGTCCTCCATTGTGTTTCCACAGAGCAGCTACCTGTATCTCCTTACGTCGCTCCTCTAAGTCCACCGTCCTTCATTGTGTTTCCACAGAGCAGCTACCTGTATCACCTTACGTCACTCCCTTAAGTCCAGCGTCCTCCATTGTGTTTCCACAGAGCAGCTGCCTGTATCTCCTTACGTCGCTCCTCTAAGTCCACCGTCCTTCATTGTGTTTCCACAGAGCAGCTACCTGTATCACCTTACGTCGCTCCTCTAAGTCCAGCGTCCTCCATTGTGTTTCCACAGAGCAGCTACCTGTATCGCCTTATGTCACTCCCTTAAGTCCACCGTCCTCCATTGTGTTTCCACAGAGCAGCTGCCTGTATCTCCTTACGTCGCTCCTCTAAGTCCACCGTCCTCCATTGTGTTTCCACAGAGCAGCTACCTGTATCACCTTACGTCGCTCCTCTAAGTCCAGCGTCCTCCATTGTGTTTCCACAGAGCAGCTACCTGTATCGCCTTATGTCACTCCCTTAAGTCCACCGTCCTCCATTGTGTTTCCACAGAGCAGCTGCCTGTATCTCCTTACGTCGCTCCTCTAAGTCCACCGTCCTCCATTGTGTTTCCACAGAGCAGCTACCTGTATCTCCTTACGTCGCTCCTCTAAGTCCACCGTCCTCCATTGTGTTTCCACAGAGCAGCTACCTGTATCTCCTTACGTCGCTCCTCTAAGTCCACCGTCCTCCATTGTGTTTCCACAGAGCAGCTGCCTGTATCGCCTTACGTCGCTCCTCTAAGTCCACCGTCCTTCATTGTGTTTCCACAGAGCAGCTACCTGTATCACCTTACGTCGCTCCTCTAAGTCCAGCGTCCTCCATTGTGTTTCCACAGAGCAGCTACCTGTATCGCCTTATGTCACTCCCTTAAGTCCACCGTCCTCCATTGTGTTTCCACAGAGCAGCTACCTGTATCACCTTACGTCGCTCCTCTAAGTCCACCGTCCTTCATTGTGTTTCCACAGAGCAGCTACCTGTATCTCCTTACGTCGCTCCTCTAAGTCCACCGTCCTTCATTGTGTTTCCACAGAGCAGCTACCTGTATCGCCTTATGTCACTCCCTTAAGTCCACCGTCCTCCATTGTGTTTCCACAGAGCAGCTGCCTGTATCTCCTTACGTCGCTCCTCTAAGTCCACCGTCCTTCATTGTGTTTCCACAGAGCAGCTACCTGTATCACCTTACGTCGCTCCTCTAAGTCCAGCGTCCTTCATTGTGTTTCCACAGAGCAGCTACCTGTATCTCCTTACGTCGCTTCTCTAAGTCCACCGTCCTCCATTGTGTTTCCACAGAGCAGCTACCTGTATCGCCTTATGTCACTCCCTTAAGTCCACCGTCCTCCATTGTGTTTCCACAGAGCAGCTACCTGTATCTCCTTACGTCGCTCCTCTAAGTCCACCATCCTCCATTGTGTTTCCACAGAGCAGCTGCCTGTATCTCCTTACGTCGCTCCTCTAAGTCCACCGTCCTTCATTGTGTTTCCACAGAGCAGCTACCTGTATCTCCTTACGTCGCTCCTCTAAGTCCACCGTCCTTCATTGTGTTTCCACAGAGCAGCTACCTGTATCACCTTACGTCACTCCCTTAAGTCCAGCGTCCTCCATTGTGTTTCCACAGAGCAGCTACCTGTATCACCTTACGTCACTCCCTTAAGTCCAGCGTCCTCCATTGTGTTTCCACAGAGCAGCTACCTGTATCACCTTACGTCACTCCCTTAAGTCCAGCGTCCTCCATTGTGTTTCCACAGAGCAGCTACCTGTATCTCCTTATGTCGCTCCTCTAAGTCCACTGTCCTCCATTGTGTTTCCACAGAGCAGCTACCTGTATCACCTTACGTCACTCCCTTAAGTCCAGCGTCCTCCATTGTGTTTCCACAGAGCAGCTACCTGTATCACCTTACGTCACTCCCTTAAGTCCAGCGTCCTCCATTGTGTTTCCACAGAGCAGCTACCTGTATCGCCTTACGTCACTCCTCTAAGTCCACCGTCCTCCATTGTGTTTCCACAGAGCAGCTACCTGTATCTCCTTACATCGCTCCTCTAAGTCCACCGTCCTTCATTGTGTTTCCACAGAGCAGCTACCTGTATCACCTTACGTCGCTTCTCTAAGTCCAGCGTCCTCCATTGTGTTTCCACAGAGCAGCTACCTGTATCTCCTTACGTCGCTCCTCTAAGTCCACCGTCCTTCATTGTGTTTCCACAGAGCAGCTACCTGTATCGCCTTATGTCACTCCCTTAAGTCCACCGTCCTCCATTGTGTTTCCACAGAGCAGCTACCTGTATCTCCTTACGTCGCTCCTCTAAGTCCACCGTCCTTCATTGTGTTTCCACAGAGCAGCTACCTGTATCTCCTTACGTCGCTCCTCTAAGTCCAGCGTCCTTCATTGTGTTTCCACAGAGCAGCTACCTGTATCTCCTTACGTCGCTCCTCTAAGTCCACCGTCCTTCATTGTGTTTCCACAGAGCAGCTACCTGTATCGCCTTATGTCACTCCCTTAAGTCCACCGTCCTTCATTGTGTTTCCACAGAGCAGCTACCTGTATCGCCTTACGTCACTCCCTTAAGTCCAGCGTCCTCCATTGTGTTTCCACAGAGCAGCTACCTGTATCACCTTACGTCACTCCCTTAAGTCCAGCGTCCTCCATTGTGTTTCCACAGAGCAGCTACCTGTATCGCCTTACGTCGCTCCTCTAAGTCCAGCGTCCTTCATTGTGTTTCCACAGAGCAGCTACCTGTATCGCCTTACGTCGCTCCTCTAAGTCCACCGTCCTCCATTGTGTTTCCACAGAGCAGCTACCTGTATCTCCTTACGTCGCTCCTCTAAGTCCAGCGTCCTCCATTGTGTTTCCACAGAGCAGCTACCTGTATCTCCTTACGTCGCTCCTCTAAGTCCACCGTCCTTCATTGTGTTTCCACAGAGCAGCTACCTGTATCACCTTACGTCACTCCCTTAAGTCCAGCGTCCTCCATTGTGTTTCCACAGAGCAGCTACCTGTATCGCCTTACGTCGCTCCTCTAAGTCCACCGTCCTCCATTGTGTTTCCACAGAGCAGCTACCTGTATCGCCTTACGTCGCTCCTCTAAGTCCACCGTCCTTCATTGTGTTTCCACAGAGCAGCTACCTGTATCTCCTTACGTCGCTCCTCTAAGTCCACCGTCCTCCATTGTGTTTCCACAGAGCAGCTACCTGTATCTCCTTACGTCGCTCCTTTAAGTCCACCGTCCTTCATTGTGTTTCCACAGAGCAGCTACCTGTATCTCCTTACGTCGCTTCTCTAAGTCCAGCGTCCTCCATTGTGTTTCCACAGAGCAGCTACCTGTATCACCTTACGTCGCTTCTCTAAGTCCAGCGTCCTCCATTGTGTTTCCACAGAGCAGCTACCTGTATCGCCTTATGTCACTCCTCTAAGTCCACCGTCCTTCATTGTGTTTCCACAGAGCAGCTACCTGTATCTCCTTACGTCGCTCCTCTAAGTCCAGCGTCCTCCATTGTGTTTCCACAGAGCAGCTACCTGTATCTCCTTACGTCGCTTCTCTAAGTCCACCGTCCTCCATTGTGTTTCCACAGAGCAGCTACCTGTATCGCCTTATGTCACTCCCTTAAGTCCACCGTCCTCCATTGTGTTTCCACAGAGCAGCTACCTGTATCACCTTACGTCGCTCCTCTAAGTCCACCGTCCTTCATTGTGTTTCCACAGAGCAGCTACCTGTATCTCCTTACGTCGCTCCTCTAAGTCCACCGTCCTTCATTGTGTTTCCACAGAGCAGCTACCTGTATCGCCTTATGTCACTCCCTTAAGGCCACCGTCCTCCATTGTGTTTCCACAGAGCAGCTGCCTGTATCTCCTTACGTCGCTCCTCTAAGTCCACCGTCCTTCATTGTGTTTCCACAGAGCAGCTACCTGTATCACCTTACGTCGCTCCTCTAAGTCCAGCGTCCTTCATTGTGTTTCCACAGAGCAGCTACCTGTATCTCCTTACGTCGCTTCTCTAAGTCCACCGTCCTCCATTGTGTTTCCACAGAGCAGCTACCTGTATCGCCTTATGTCACTCCCTTAAGTCCACCGTCCTCCATTGTGTTTCCACAGAGCAGCTACCTGTATCTCCTTACGTCGCTCCTCTAAGTCCACCATCCTCCATTGTGTTTCCACAGAGCAGCTGCCTGTATCTCCTTACGTCGCTCCTCTAAGTCCACCGTCCTTCATTGTGTTTCCACAGAGCAGCTACCTGTATCACCTTACGTCACTCCCTTAAGTCCAGCGTCCTCCATTGTGTTTCCACAGAGCAGCTACCTGTATCACCTTACGTCACTCCCTTAAGTCCAGCGTCCTCCATTGTGTTTCCACAGAGCAGCTACCTGTATCACCTTACGTCACTCCCTTAAGTCCAGCGTCCTCCATTGTGTTTCCACAGAGCAGCTACCTGTATCTCCTTATGTCGCTCCTCTAAGTCCACTGTCCTCCATTGTGTTTCCACAGAGCAGCTACCTGTATCACCTTACGTCACTCCCTTAAGTCCACCGTCCTTCATTGTGTTTCCACAGAGCAGCTACCTGTATCACCTTACGTCACTCCCTTAAGTCCAGCGTCCTCCATTGTGTTTCCACAGAGCAGCTACCTGTATCACCTTACGTCACTCCCTTAAGTCCAGCGTCCTCCATTGTGTTTCCACAGAGCAGCTACCTGTATCGCCTTACGTCACTCCTCTAAGTCCACCGTCCTCCATTGTGTTTCCACAGAGCAGCTACCTGTATCTCCTTACATCGCTCCTCTAAGTCCACCGTCCTTCATTGTGTTTCCACAGAGCAGCTACCTGTATCACCTTACGTCGCTTCTCTAAGTCCAGCGTCCTCCATTGTGTTTCCACAGAGCAGCTACCTGTATCTCCTTACGTCGCTCCTCTAAGTCCACCGTCCTTCATTGTGTTTCCACAGAGCAGCTACCTGTATCGCCTTATGTCACTCCCTTAAGTCCACCGTCCTCCATTGTGTTTCCACAGAGCAGCTACCTGTATCTCCTTACGTCGCTCCTCTAAGTCCACCGTCCTTCATTGTGTTTCCACAGAGCAGCTACCTGTATCTCCTTACGTCGCTCCTCTAAGTCCAGCGTCCTTCATTGTGTTTCCACAGAGCAGCTACCTGTATCTCCTTACGTCGCTCCTCTAAGTCCACCGTCCTTCATTGTGTTTCCACAGAGCAGCTACCTGTATCGCCTTATGTCACTCCCTTAAGTCCACCGTCCTTCATTGTGTTTCCACAGAGCAGCTACCTGTGTCACCTTACGTCGCTCCTCTAAGTCCAGCGTCCTCCATTGTGTTTCCACAGAGCAGCTACCTGTATCGCCTTACGTCACTCCCTTAAGTCCAGCGTCCTCCATTGTGTTTCCACAGAGCAGCTACCTGTATCACCTTACGTCACTCCCTTAAGTCCAGCGTCCTCCATTGTGTTTCCACAGAGCAGCTACCTGTATCGCCTTACGTCGCTCCTCTAAGTCCAGCGTCCTTCATTGTGTTTCCACAGAGCAGCTACCTGTATCGCCTTACGTCGCTCCTCTAAGTCCACCGTCCTCCATTGTGTTTCCACAGAGCAGCTACCTGTATCTCCTTACGTCGCTCCTCTAAGTCCAGCGTCCTCCATTGTGTTTCCACAGAGCAGCTACCTGTATCTCCTTACGTCGCTCCTCTAAGTCCACCGTCCTTCATTGTGTTTCCACAGAGCAGCTACCTGTATCACCTTACGTCACTCCCTTAAGTCCAGCGTCCTCCATTGTGTTTCCACAGAGCAGCTACCTGTATCGCCTTACGTCGCTCCTCTAAGTCCACCGTCCTTCATTGTGTTTCCACAGAGCAGCTACCTGTATCTCCTTACGTCGCTCCTCTAAGTCCACCGTCCTCCATTGTGTTTCCACAGAGCAGCTACCTGTATCTCCTTACGTCGCTCCTCTAAGTCCACCGTCCTTCATTGTGTTTCCACAGAGCAGCTACCTGTATCACCTTACGTCGCTCCTCTAAGTCCACCGTCCTCCATTGTGTTTCCACAGAGCAGCTACCTGTATCACCTTACGTCACTCCCTTAAGTCCAGCGTCCTCCATTGTGTTTCCACAGAGCAGCTACCTGTATCTCCTTATGTCGCTCCTCTAAGTCCACTGTCCTCCATTGTGTTTCCACAGAGCAGCTACCTGTATCACCTTACGTCACTCCCTTAAGTCCAGCGTCCTCCATTGTGTTTCCACAGAGCAGCTACCTGTATCACCTTACGTCACTCCCTTAAGTCCAGCGTCCTCCATTGTGTTTCCACAGAGCAGCTACCTGTATCACCTTACGTCACTCCCTTAAGTCCAGCGTCCTCCATTGTGTTTCCACAGAGCAGCTACCTGTATCTCCTTATGTCGCTCCTCTAAGTCCACCGTCCTTCATTGTGTTTCCACAGAGCAGCTACCTGTATCACCTTACGTCACTCCCTTAAGTCCACCGTCCTTCATTGTGTTTCCACAGAGCAGCTACCTGTATCACCTTACGTCACTCCCTTAAGTCCACCGTCCTTCATTGTGTTTCCACAGAGCAGCTACCTGTATCACCTTACGTCACTCCCTTAAGTCCAGCGTCCTCCATTGTGTTTCCACAGAGCAGCTACCTGTATCTCCTTATGTCGCTCCTCTAAGTCCACCGTCCTTCATTGTGTTTCCACAGAGCAGCTACCTGTATCACCTTACGTCACTCCCTTAAGTCCACCGTCCTTCATTGTGTTTCCACAGAGCAGCTACCTGTATCACCTTACGTCACTCCCTTAAGTCCAGCGTCCTCCATTGTGTTTCCACAGAGCAGCTACCTGTATCACCTTACGTCACTCCCTTAAGTCCAGCGTCCTCCATTGTGTTTCCACAGAGCAGCTACCTGTATCACCTTACGTCACTCCCTTAAGTCCAGCGTCCTCCATTGTGTTTCCACAGAGCAGCTACCTGTATCTCCTTATGTCGCTCCTCTAAGTCCACCGTCCTTCATTGTGTTTCCACAGAGCAGCTACCTGTATCACCTTACGTCACTCCCTTAAGTCCACCGTCCTTCATTGTGTTTCCACAGAGCAGCTACCTGTATCACCTTACGTCACTCCCTTAAGTCCAGCGTCCTCCATTGTGTTTCCACAGAGCAGCTACCTGTATCACCTTACGTCACTCCCTTAAGTCCAGCGTCCTCCATTGTGTTTCCACAGAGCAGCTACCTGTATCGCCTTACGTCACTCCTCTAAGTCCACCGTCCTCCATTGTGTTTCCACAGAGCAGCTACCTGTATCTCCTTACATCGCTCCTCTAAGTCCACCGTCCTTCATTGTGTTTCCACAGAGCAGCTACCTGTATCACCTTACGTCGCTTCTCTAAGTCCAGCGTCCTCCATTGTGTTTCCACAGAGCAGCTACCTGTATCTCCTTACGTCGCTCCTCTAAGTCCACCGTCCTTCATTGTGTTTCCACAGAGCAGCTACCTGTATCGCCTTATGTCACTCCCTTAAGTCCACCGTCCTTCATTGTGTTTCCACAGAGCAGCTACCTGTATCGCCTTATGTCACTCCCTTAAGTCCACCGTCCTTCATTGTGTTTCCACAGAGCAGCTACCTGTATCTCCTTACGTCGCTCCTCTAAGTCCAGCGTCCTTCATTGTGTTTCCACAGAGCAGCTACCTGTATCTCCTTACGTCGCTCCTCTAAGTCCACCGTCCTTCATTGTGTTTCCACAGAGCAGCTACCTGTATCGCCTTATGTCACTCCCTTAAGTCCACCGTCCTTCATTGTGTTTCCACAGAGCAGCTACCTGTGTCACCTTACGTCGCTCCTCTAAGTCCAGCGTCCTCCATTGTGTTTCCACAGAGCAGCTACCTGTATCGCCTTACGTCACTCCCTTAAGTCCAGCGTCCTCCATTGTGTTTCCACAGAGCAGCTACCTGTATCACCTTACGTCACTCCCTTAAGTCCAGCGTCCTCCATTGTGTTTCCACAGAGCAGCTACCTGTATCACCTTACGTCACTCCCTTAAGTCCACCGTCCTTCATTGTGTTTCCACAGAGCAGCTACCTGTATCACCTTACGTCACTCCCTTAAGTCCAGCGTCCTCCATTGTGTTTCCACAGAGCAGCTACCTGTATCGCCTTACGTCACTCCTCTAAGTCCACCGTCCTCCATTGTGTTTCCACAGAGCAGCTACCTGTATCTCCTTACATCGCTCCTCTAAGTCCACCGTCCTTCATTGTGTTTCCACAGAGCAGCTACCTGTATCACCTTACGTCGCTTCTCTAAGTCCAGCGTCCTCCATTGTGTTTCCACAGAGCAGCTACCTGTATCTCCTTACGTCGCTCCTCTAAGTCCACCGTCCTTCATTGTGTTTCCACAGAGCAGCTACCTGTATCGCCTTATGTCACTCCCTTAAGTCCACCGTCCTCCATTGTGTTTCCACAGAGCAGCTACCTGTATCTCCTTACGTCGCTCCTCTAAGTCCACCGTCCTTCATTGTGTTTCCACAGAGCAGCTACCTGTATCTCCTTACGTCGCTCCTCTAAGTCCAGCGTCCTTCATTGTGTTTCCACAGAGCAGCTACCTGTATCTCCTTACGTCGCTCCTCTAAGTCCACCGTCCTTCATTGTGTTTCCACAGAGCAGCTACCTGTATCGCCTTATGTCACTCCCTTAAGTCCACCGTCCTTCATTGTGTTTCCACAGAGCAGCTACCTGTGTCACCTTACGTCGCTCCTCTAAGTCCAGCGTCCTTCATTGTGTTTCCACAGAGCAGCTACCTGTATCTCCTTACGTCGCTCCTCTAAGTCCACCGTCCTTCATTGTGTTTCCACAGAGCAGCTACCTGTATCTCCTTACGTCGCTCCTCTAAGTCCAGCGTCCTTCATTGTGTTTCCACAGAGCAGCTACCTGTATCTCCTTACGTCGCTCCTCTAAGTCCACCGTCCTTCATTGTGTTTCCACAGAGCAGCTACCTGTATCGCCTTATGTCACTCCCTTAAGTCCACCGTCCTTCATTGTGTTTCCACAGAGCAGCTACCTGTGTCACCTTACGTCGCTCCTCTAAGTCCAGCGTCCTCCATTGTGTTTCCACAGAGCAGCTACCTGTATCGCCTTACGTCACTCCCTTAAGTCCAGCGTCCTCCATTGTGTTTCCACAGAGCAGCTACCTGTATCACCTTACGTCACTCCCTTAAGTCCAGCGTCCTCCATTGTGTTTCCACAGAGCAGCTACCTGTATCGCCTTACGTCGCTCCTCTAAGTCCAGCGTCCTTCATTGTGTTTCCACAGAGCAGCTACCTGTATCGCCTTACGTCGCTCCTCTAAGTCCACCGTCCTCCATTGTGTTTCCACAGAGCAGCTACCTGTATCTCCTTACGTCGCTCCTCTAAGTCCAGCGTCCTCCATTGTGTTTCCACAGAGCAGCTAACTGTATCTCCTTACGTCGCTCCTCTAAGTCCACCGTCCTTCATTGTGTTTCCACAGAGCAGCTACCTGTATCACCTTACGTCACTCCCTTAAGTCCAGCGTCCTCCATTGTGTTTCCACAGAGCAGCTACCTGTATCGCCTTACGTCGCTCCTCTAAGTCCACCGTCCTTCATTGTGTTTCCACAGAGCAGCTACCTGTATCTCCTTACGTCGCTCCTCTAAGTCCACCGTCCTCCATTGTGTTTCCACAGAGCAGCTACCTGTATCTCCTTACGTCGCTCCTCTAAGTCCACCGTCCTTCATTGTGTTTCCACAGAGCAGCTACCTGTATCACCTTACGTCGCTCCTCTAAGTCCACCGTCCTCCATTGTGTTTCCACAGAGCAGCTACCTGTATCACCTTACGTCACTCCCTTAAGTCCACCGTCCTTCATTGTGTTTCCACAGAGCAGCTACCTGTATCACCTTACGTCACTCCCTTAAGTCCAGCGTCCTCCATTGTGTTTCCACAGAGCAGCTACCTGTATCACCTTACGTCACTCCCTTAAGTCCAGCGTCCTCCATTGTGTTTCCACAGAGCAGCTACCTGTATCGCCTTACGTCACTCCTCTAAGTCCACCGTCCTCCATTGTGTTTCCACAGAGCAGCTACCTGTATCTCCTTACATCGCTCCTCTAAGTCCACCGTCCTCCATTGTGTTTCCACAGAGCAGCTACCTGTATCACCTTACGTCGCTTCTCTAAGTCCAGCGTCCTCCATTGTGTTTCCACAGAGCAGCTACCTGTATCTCCTTACGTCGCTCCTCTAAGTCCACCGTCCTTCATTGTGTTTCCACAGAGCAGCTACCTGTATCTCCTTACGTCGCTCCTCTAAGTCCACCGTCCTTCATTGTGTTTCCACAGAGCAGCTACCTGTATCGCCTTATGTCACTCCCTTAAGTCCACCGTCCTTCATTGTGTTTCCACAGAGCAGCTACCTGTATCGCCTTACGTCGCTCCTCTAAGTCCAGCGTCCTTCATTGTGTTTCCACAGAGCAGCTACCTGTATCGCCTTACGTCGCTCCTCTAAGTCCAGCGTCCTTCATTGTGTTTCCACAGAGCAGCTACCTGTATCGCCTTACGTCGCTCCTCTAAGTCCAGCGTCCTTCATTGTGTTTCCACAGAGCAGCTACCTGTATCGCCTTACGTCGCTCCTCTAAGTCCAGCGTCCTTCATTGTGTTTCCACAGAGCAGCTACCTGTATCTCCTTACGTCGCTCCTCTAAGTCCACCGTCCTCCATTGTGTTTCCACAGAGCAGCTACCTGTATCTCCTTACGTCGCTCCTCTAAGTCCACCGTCCTTCATTGTGTTTCCACAGAGCAGCTACCTGTATCACCTTACGTCACTCCCTTAAGTCCAGCGTCCTCCATTGTGTTTCCACAGAGCAGCTACCTGTATCGCCTTACGTCGCTCCTCTAAGTCCACCGTCCTTCATTGTGTTTCCACAGAGCAGCTACCTGTATCTCCTTACGTCGCTCCTCTAAGTCCACCGTCCTCCATTGTGTTTCCACAGAGCAGCTACCTGTATCACCTTACGTCGCTCCTCTAAGTCCACCGTCCTTCATTGTGTTTCCACAGAGCAGCTACCTGTATCGCCTTACGTCGCTTCTCTAAGTCCAGCGTCCTCCATTGTGTTTCCACAGAGCAGCTACCTGTATCGCCTTATGTCACTCCCTTAAGTCCACCGTCCTCCATTGTGTTTCCACAGAGCAGCTGCCTGTATCTCCTTACGTCGCTCCTCTAAGTCCACCGTCCTTCATTGTGTTTCCACAGAGCAGCTACCTGTATCACCTTACGTCGCTCCTCTAAGTCCAGCGTCCTCCATTGTGTTTCCACAGAGCAGCTACCTGTATCGCCTTATGTCACTCCCTTAAGTCCACCGTCCTCCATTGTGTTTCCACAGAGCAGCTGCCTGTATCTCCTTACGTCGCTCCTCTAAGTCCACCATCCTCCATTGTGTTTCCACAGAGCAGCTGCCTGTATCTCCTTACGTCGCTCCTCTAAGTCCACCGTCCTTCATTGTGTTTCCACAGAGCAGCTACCTGTATCTCCTTACGTCGCTCCTCTAAGTCCACCGTCCTCCATTGTGTTTCCACAGAGCAGCTACCTGTATCTCCTTACGTCGCTCCTCTAAGTCCACCGTCCTCCATTGTGTTTCCACAGAGCAGCTACCTGTATCTCCTTACGTCGCTCCTCTAAGTCCACCGTCCTCCATTGTGTTTCCACAGAGCAGCTACCTGTATCTCCTTACGTCGCTCCTCTAAGTCCACCGTCCTTCATTGTGTTTCCACAGAGCAGCTACCTGTATCACCTTACGTCACTCCCTTAAGTCCAGCGTCCTCCATTGTGTTTCCACAGAGCAGCTACCTGTATCGCCTTACGTCGCTCCTCTAAGTCCAGCGTCCTCCATTGTGTTTCCACAGAGCAGCTACCTGTATCGCCTTATGTCACTCCCTTAAGTCCACCGTCCTCCATTGTGTTTCCACAGAGCAGCTGCCTGTATCTCCTTACGTCGCTCCTCTAAGTCCACCGTCCTTCATTGTGTTTCCACAGAGCAGCTACCTGTATCACCTTACGTCGCTCCTCTAAGTCCAGCGTCCTCCATTGTGTTTCCACAGAGCAGCTACCTGTATCGCCTTATGTCACTCCCTTAAGTCCACCGTCCTCCATTGTGTTTCCACAGAGCAGCTGCCTGTATCTCCTTACGTCGCTCCTCTAAGTCCACCGTCCTCCATTGTGTTTCCACAGAGCAGCTACCTGTATCTCCTTTCGTCGCTCCTCTAAGTCCACCGTCCTCCATTGTGTTTCCACAGAGCAGCTACCTGTATCTCCTTACGTCGCTCCTCTAAGTCCACCGTCCTCCATTGTGTTTCCACAGAGCAGCTACCTGTATCTCCTTACGTCGCTCCTCTAAGTCCACCGTCCTCCATTGTGTTTCCACAGAGCAGCTACCTGTATCGCCTTACGTCGCTCCTCTAAGTCCACCGTCCTTCATTGTGTTTCCACAGAGCAGCTACCTGTATCACCTTACGTCGCTCCTCTAAGTCCAGCGTCCTCCATTGTGTTTCCACAGAGCAGCTACCTGTATCGCCTTATGTCACTCCCTTAAGTCCACCGTCCTCCATTGTGTTTCCACAGAGCAGCTGCCTGTATCTCCTTACGTCGCTCCTCTAAGTCCACCGTCCTTCATTGTGTTTCCACAGAGCAGCTACCTGTATCTCCTTACGTCGCTCCTCTAAGTCCACCGTCCTCCATTGTGTTTCCACAGAGCAGCTACCTGTATCTCCTTACGTCGCTCCTCTAAGTCCACCGTCCTCCATTGTGTTTCCACAGAGCAGCTACCTGTATCTCCTTACGTCGCTCCTCTAAGTCCACCGTCCTCCATTGTGTTTCCACAGAGCAGCTACCTGTATCTCCTTACGTCGCTCCTCTAAGTCCACCGTCCTTCATTGTGTTTCCACAGAGCAGCTACCTGTATCACCTTACGTCACTCCCTTAAGTCCAGCGTCCTCCATTGTGTTTCCACAGAGCAGCTACCTGTATCGCCTTACGTCGCTCCTCTAAGTCCACCGTCCTCCATTGTGTTTCCACAGAGCAGCTACCTGTATCGCCTTACGTCGCTCCTCTAAGTCCACCGTCCTTCATTGTGTTTCCACAGAGCAGCTACCTGTATCTCCTTACGTCGCTCCTCTAAGTCCACCGTCCTCCATTGTGTTTCCACAGAGCAGCTACCTGTATCTCCTTACGTCGCTCCTTTAAGTCCACCGTCCTTCATTGTGTTTCCACAGAGCAGCTACCTGTATCTCCTTACGTCGCTTCTCTAAGTCCAGCGTCCTCCATTGTGTTTCCACAGAGCAGCTACCTGTATCACCTTACGTCGCTTCTCTAAGTCCAGCGTCCTCCATTGTGTTTCCACAGAGCAGCTACCTGTATCGCCTTATGTCACTCCTCTAAGTCCACCGTCCTTCATTGTGTTTCCACAGAGCAGCTACCTGTATCTCCTTACGTCGCTCCTCTAAGTCCAGCGTCCTCCATTGTGTTTCCACAGAGCAGCTACCTGTATCTCCTTACGTCGCTTCTCTAAGTCCACCGTCCTCCATTGTGTTTCCACAGAGCAGCTACCTGTATCGCCTTATGTCACTCCCTTAAGTCCACCGTCCTCCATTGTGTTTCCACAGAGCAGCTACCTGTATCACCTTACGTCGCTCCTCTAAGTCCACCGTCCTTCATTGTGTTTCCACAGAGCAGCTACCTGTATCTCCTTACGTCGCTCCTCTAAGTCCACCGTCCTTCATTGTGTTTCCACAGAGCAGCTACCTGTATCGCCTTATGTCACTCCCTTAAGTCCACCGTCCTCCATTGTGTTTCCACAGAGCAGCTGCCTGTATCTCCTTACGTCGCTCCTCTAAGTCCACCGTCCTTCATTGTGTTTCCACAGAGCAGCTACCTGTATCACCTTACGTCGCTCCTCTAAGTCCAGCGTCCTTCATTGTGTTTCCACAGAGCAGCTACCTGTATCTCCTTACGTCGCTTCTCTAAGTCCACCGTCCTCCATTGTGTTTCCACAGAGCAGCTACCTGTATCGCCTTATGTCACTCCCTTAAGTCCACCGTCCTCCATTGTGTTTCCACAGAGCAGCTACCTGTATCTCCTTACGTCGCTCCTCTAAGTCCACCATCCTCCATTGTGTTTCCACAGAGCAGCTGCCTGTATCTCCTTACGTCGCTCCTCTAAGTCCACCGTCCTTCATTGTGTTTCCACAGAGCAGCTACCTGTATCACCTTACGTCACTCCCTTAAGTCCAGCGTCCTCCATTGTGTTTCCACAGAGCAGCTACCTGTATCACCTTACGTCACTCCCTTAAGTCCAGCGTCCTCCATTGTGTTTCCACAGAGCAGCTACCTGTATCACCTTACGTCACTCCCTTAAGTCCAGCGTCCTCCATTGTGTTTCCACAGAGCAGCTACCTGTATCTCCTTATGTCGCTCCTCTAAGTCCACTGTCCTCCATTGTGTTTCCACAGAGCAGCTACCTGTATCACCTTACGTCACTCCCTTAAGTCCACCGTCCTTCATTGTGTTTCCACAGAGCAGCTACCTGTATCACCTTACGTCACTCCCTTAAGTCCAGCGTCCTCCATTGTGTTTCCACAGAGCAGCTACCTGTATCACCTTACGTCACTCCCTTAAGTCCAGCGTCCTCCATTGTGTTTCCACAGAGCAGCTACCTGTATCGCCTTACGTCACTCCTCTAAGTCCACCGTCCTCCATTGTGTTTCCACAGAGCAGCTACCTGTATCTCCTTACATCGCTCCTCTAAGTCCACCGTCCTTCATTGTGTTTCCACAGAGCAGCTACCTGTATCACCTTACGTCGCTCCTCTAAGTCCACCGTCCTTCATTGTGTTTCCACAGAGCAGCTACCTGTATCGCCTTATGTCACTCCCTTAAGTCCACCGTCCTCCATTGTGTTTCCACAGAGCAGCTACCTGTATCTCCTTACGTCGCTCCTCTAAGTCCACCGTCCTTCATTGTGTTTCCACAGAGCAGCTACCTGTATCTCCTTACGTCGCTCCTCTAAGTCCAGCGTCCTTCATTGTGTTTCCACAGAGCAGCTACCTGTATCTCCTTACGTCGCTCCTCTAAGTCCACCGTCCTTCATTGTGTTTCCACAGAGCAGCTACCTGTATCGCCTTATGTCACTCCCTTAAGTCCACCGTCCTTCATTGTGTTTCCACAGAGCAGCTACCTGTGTCACCTTACGTCGCTCCTCTAAGTCCAGCGTCCTCCATTGTGTTTCCACAGAGCAGCTACCTGTATCGCCTTACGTCACTCCCTTAAGTCCAGCGTCCTCCATTGTGTTTCCACAGAGCAGCTACCTGTATCTCCTTACGTCGCTCCTCTAAGTCCACCGTCCTTCATTGTGTTTCCACAGAGCAGCTACCTGTATCGCCTTATGTCACTCCCTTAAGTCCACCGTCCTCCATTGTGTTTCCACAGAGCAGCTACCTGTATCTCCTTACGTCGCTCCTCTAAGTCCACCGTCCTTCATTGTGTTTCCACAGAGCAGCTACCTGTATCTCCTTACGTCGCTCCTCTAAGTCCAGCGTCCTTCATTGTGTTTCCACAGAGCAGCTACCTGTATCTCCTTACGTCGCTCCTCTAAGTCCACCGTCCTTCATTGTGTTTCCACAGAGCAGCTACCTGTATCGCCTTATGTCACTCCCTTAAGTCCACCGTCCTTCATTGTGTTTCCACAGAGCAGCTACCTGTGTCACCTTACGTCGCTCCTCTAAGTCCAGCGTCCTCCATTGTGTTTCCACAGAGCAGCTACCTGTATCGCCTTACGTCACTCCCTTAAGTCCAGCGTCCTCCATTGTGTTTCCACAGAGCAGCTACCTGTATCACCTTACGTCACTCCCTTAAGTCCAGCGTCCTCCATTGTGTTTCCACAGAGCAGCTACCTGTATCGCCTTACGTCGCTCCTCTAAGTCCAGCGTCCTTCATTGTGTTTCCACAGAGCAGCTACCTGTATCGCCTTACGTCGCTCCTCTAAGTCCACCGTCCTCCATTGTGTTTCCACAGAGCAGCTACCTGTATCTCCTTACGTCGCTCCTCTAAGTCCAGCGTCCTCCATTGTGTTTCCACAGAGCAGCTACCTGTATCTCCTTACGTCGCTCCTCTAAGTCCACCGTCCTTCATTGTGTTTCCACAGAGCAGCTACCTGTATCACCTTACGTCACTCCCTTAAGTCCAGCGTCCTCCATTGTGTTTCCACAGAGCAGCTACCTGTATCGCCTTACGTCGCTCCTCTAAGTCCACCGTCCTTCATTGTGTTTCCACAGAGCAGCTACCTGTATCTCCTTACGTCGCTCCTCTAAGTCCACCGTCCTCCATTGTGTTTCCACAGAGCAGCTACCTGTATCTCCTTACGTCGCTCCTCTAAGTCCACCGTCCTTCATTGTGTTTCCACAGAGCAGCTACCTGTATCACCTTACGTCACTCCCTTAAGTCCACCGTCCTTCATTGTGTTTCCACAGAGCAGCTACCTGTATCACCTTACGTCACTCCCTTAAGTCCACCGTCCTTCATTGTGTTTCCACAGAGCAGCTACCTGTATCACCTTACGTCACTCCCTTAAGTCCAGCGTCCTCCATTGTGTTTCCACAGAGCAGCTACCTGTATCACCTTACGTCACTCCCTTAAGTCCAGCGTCCTCCATTGTGTTTCCACAGAGCAGCTACCTGTATCGCCTTACGTCACTCCTCTAAGTCCACCGTCCTCCATTGTGTTTCCACAGAGCAGCTACCTGTATCACCTTACGTCGCTTCTCTAAGTCCAGCGTCCTCCATTGTGTTTCCACAGAGCAGCTACCTGTATCTCCTTACGTCGCTCCTCTAAGTCCACCGTCCTTCATTGTGTTTCCACAGAGCAGCTACCTGTATCTCCTTACGTCGCTCCTCTAAGTCCACCGTCCTTCATTGTGTTTCCACAGAGCAGCTACCTGTATCGCCTTATGTCACTCCCTTAAGTCCACCGTCCTTCATTGTGTTTCCACAGAGCAGCTACCTGTGTCACCTTACGTCGCTCCTCTAAGTCCAGCGTCCTCCATTGTGTTTCCACAGAGCAGCTACCTGTATCGCCTTACGTCACTCCCTTAAGTCCAGCGTCCTCCATTGTGTTTCCACAGAGCAGCTACCTGTATCACCTTACGTCACTCCCTTAAGTCCAGCGTCCTCCATTGTGTTTCCACAGAGCAGCTACCTGTATCGCCTTACGTCGCTCCTCTAAGTCCAGCGTCCTTCATTGTGTTTCCACAGAGCAGCTACCTGTATCGCCTTACGTCGCTCCTCTAAGTCCAGCGTCCTTCATTGTGTTTCCACAGAGCAGCTACCTGTATCGCCTTACGTCGCTCCTCTAAGTCCACCGTCCTCCATTGTGTTTCCACAGAGCAGCTACCTGTATCTCCTTACGTCGCTCCTCTAAGTCCACCGTCCTCCATTGTGTTTCCACAGAGCAGCTACCTGTATCTCCTTACGTCGCTCCTCTAAGTCCACCGTCCTTCATTGTGTTTCCACAGAGCAGCTACCTGTATCACCTTACGTCACTCCCTTAAGTCCAGCGTCCTCCATTGTGTTTCCACAGAGCAGCTACCTGTATCGCCTTACGTCGCTCCTCTAAGTCCACCGTCCTTCATTGTGTTTCCACAGAGCAGCTACCTGTATCTCCTTACGTCGCTCCTCTAAGTCCACCGTCCTCCATTGTGTTTCCACAGAGCAGCTACCTGTATCACCTTACGTCGCTCCTCTAAGTCCACCGTCCTTCATTGTGTTTCCACAGAGCAGCTACCTGTATCGCCTTACGTCGCTTCTCTAAGTCCAGCGTCCTCCATTGTGTTTCCACAGAGCAGCTACCTGTATCGCCTTATGTCACTCCCTTAAGTCCACCGTCCTCCATTGTGTTTCCACAGAGCAGCTGCCTGTATCTCCTTACGTCGCTCCTCTAAGTCCACCGTCCTTCATTGTGTTTCCACAGAGCAGCTACCTGTATCACCTTACGTCGCTCCTCTAAGTCCAGCGTCCTCCATTGTGTTTCCACAGAGCAGCTACCTGTATCGCCTTATGTCACTCCCTTAAGTCCACCGTCCTCCATTGTGTTTCCACAGAGCAGCTGCCTGTATCTCCTTACGTCGCTCCTCTAAGTCCACCGTCCTCCATTGTGTTTCCACAGAGCAGCTACCTGTATCTCCTTACGTCGCTCCTCTAAGTCCACCGTCCTCCATTGTGTTTCCACAGAGCAGCTACCTGTATCTCCTTACGTCGCTCCTCTAAGTCCACCGTCCTCCATTGTGTTTCCACAGAGCAGCTACCTGTATCTCCTTACGTCGCTCCTCTAAGTCCACCGTCCTCCATTGTGTTTCCACAGAGCAGCTGCCTGTATCGCCTTACGTCGCTCCTCTAAGTCCACCGTCCTTCATTGTGTTTCCACAGAGCAGCTACCTGTATCACCTTACGTCGCTCCTCTAAGTCCAGCGTCCTCCATTGTGTTTCCACAGAGCAGCTACCTGTATCGCCTTATGTCACTCCCTTAAGTCCACCGTCCTCCATTGTGTTTCCACAGAGCAGCTGCCTGTATCTCCTTACGTCGCTCCTCTAAGTCCACCGTCCTTCATTGTGTTTCCACAGAGCAGCTACCTGTATCTCCTTACGTCGCTCCTCTAAGTCCACCGTCCTCCATTGTGTTTCCACAGAGCAGCTACCTGTATCTCCTTACGTCGCTCCTCTAAGTCCACCGTCCTCCATTGTGTTTCCACAGAGCAGCTACCTGTATCTCCTTACGTCGCTCCTCTAAGTCCACCGTCCTCCATTGTGTTTCCACAGAGCAGCTACCTGTATCTCCTTACGTCGCTCCTCTAAGTCCACCGTCCTTCATTGTGTTTCCACAGAGCAGCTACCTGTATCACCTTACGTCACTCCCTTAAGTCCAGCGTCCTCCATTGTGTTTCCACAGAGCAGCTACCTGTATCGCCTTACGTCGCTCCTCTAAGTCCACCGTCCTCCATTGTGTTTCCACAGAGCAGCTACCTGTATCGCCTTACGTCGCTCCTCTAAGTCCACCGTCCTTCATTGTGTTTCCACAGAGCAGCTACCTGTATCTCCTTACGTCGCTCCTCTAAGTCCACCGTCCTCCATTGTGTTTCCACAGAGCAGCTACCTGTATCTCCTTACGTCGCTCCTTTAAGTCCACCGTCCTTCATTGTGTTTCCACAGAGCAGCTACCTGTATCTCCTTACGTCGCTTCTCTAAGTCCAGCGTCCTCCATTGTGTTTCCACAGAGCAGCTACCTGTATCACCTTACGTCGCTTCTCTAAGTCCAGCGTCCTCCATTGTGTTTCCACAGAGCAGCTACCTGTATCGCCTTATGTCACTCCTCTAAGTCCACCGTCCTTCATTGTGTTTCCACAGAGCAGCTACCTGTATCTCCTTACGTCGCTCCTCTAAGTCCAGCGTCCTCCATTGTGTTTCCACAGAGCAGCTACCTGTATCGCCTTACGTCGCTCCTCTAAGTCCAGCGTCCTCCATTGTGTTTCCACAGAGCAGCTACCTGTATCGCCTTATGTCACTCCCTTAAGTCCACCGTCCTCCATTGTGTTTCCACAGAGCAGCTGCCTGTATCTCCTTACGTCGCTCCTCTAAGTCCACCGTCCTTCATTGTGTTTCCACAGAGCAGCTACCTGTATCACCTTACGTCGCTCCTCTAAGTCCAGCGTCCTCCATTGTGTTTCCACAGAGCAGCTACCTGTATCGCCTTATGTCACTCCCTTAAGTCCACCGTCCTCCATTGTGTTTCCACAGAGCAGCTGCCTGTATCTCCTTACGTCGCTCCTCTAAGTCCACCGTCCTCCATTGTGTTTCCACAGAGCAGCTACCTGTATCTCCTTACGTCGCTCCTCTAAGTCCACCGTCCTCCATTGTGTTTCCACAGAGCAGCTACCTGTATCTCCTTACGTCGCTCCTCTAAGTCCACCGTCCTTCATTGTGTTTCCACAGAGCAGCTACCTGTATCACCTTACGTCACTCCCTTAAGTCCAGCGTCCTCCATTGTGTTTCCACAGAGCAGCTACCTGTATCGCCTTACGTCGCTCCTCTAAGTCCACCGTCCTCCATTGTGTTTCCACAGAGCAGCTACCTGTATCGCCTTACGTCGCTCCTCTAAGTCCACCGTCCTTCATTGTGTTTCCACAGAGCAGCTACCTGTATCTCCTTACGTCGCTCCTCTAAGTCCACCGTCCTCCATTGTGTTTCCACAGAGCAGCTACCTGTATCTCCTTACGTCGCTCCTTTAAGTCCACCGTCCTTCATTGTGTTTCCACAGAGCAGCTACCTGTATCTCCTTACGTCGCTTCTCTAAGTCCAGCGTCCTCCATTGTGTTTCCACAGAGCAGCTACCTGTATCACCTTACGTCGCTTCTCTAAGTCCAGCGTCCTCCATTGTGTTTCCACAGAGCAGCTACCTGTATCGCCTTATGTCACTCCTCTAAGTCCACCGTCCTTCATTGTGTTTCCACAGAGCAGCTACCTGTATCTCCTTACGTCGCTCCTCTAAGTCCAGCGTCCTCCATTGTGTTTCCACAGAGCAGCTACCTGTATCTCCTTACGTCGCTTCTCTAAGTCCACCGTCCTCCATTGTGTTTCCACAGAGCAGCTACCTGTATCGCCTTATGTCACTCCCTTAAGTCCACCGTCCTCCATTGTGTTTCCACAGAGCAGCTACCTGTATCACCTTACGTCGCTCCTCTAAGTCCACCGTCCTTCATTGTGTTTCCACAGAGCAGCTACCTGTATCTCCTTACGTCGCTCCTCTAAGTCCACCGTCCTTCATTGTGTTTCCACAGAGCAGCTACCTGTATCGCCTTATGTCACTCCCTTAAGTCCACCGTCCTCCATTGTGTTTCCACAGAGCAGCTGCCTGTATCTCCTTACGTCGCTCCTCTAAGTCCACCGTCCTTCATTGTGTTTCCACAGAGCAGCTACCTGTATCTCCTTACGTCGCTCCTCTAAGTCCACCGTCCTTCATTGTGTTTCCACAGAGCAGCTACCTGTATCACCTTACGTCGCTCCTCTAAGTCCAGCGTCCTTCATTGTGTTTCCACAGAGCAGCTACCTGTATCTCCTTACGTCGCTTCTCTAAGTCCACCGTCCTCCATTGTGTTTCCACAGAGCAGCTACCTGTATCGCCTTATGTCACTCCCTTAAGTCCACCGTCGTCCATTGTGTTTCCACAGAGCAGCTACCTGTATCTCCTTACGTCGCTCCTCTAAGTCCACCATCCTCCATTGTGTTTCCACAGAGCAGCTGCCTGTATCTCCTTACGTCGCTCCTCTAAGTCCACCGTCCTCCATTGTGTTTCCACAGAGCAGCTGCCTGTATCTCCTTACGTCGCTCCTCTAAGTCCACCGTCCTTCATTGTGTTTCCACAGAGCAGCTACCTGTATCTCCTTACGTCGCTCCTCTAAGTCCACCGTCCTTCATTGTGTTTCCACAGAGCAGCTACCTGTATCTCCTTACGTCGCTTCTCTAAGTCCACCGTCCTCCATTGTGTTTCCACAGAGCAGCTACCTGTATCGCCTTATGTCACTCCCTTAAGTCCACCGTCCTCCATTGTGTTTCCACAGAGCAGCTACCTGTATCACCTTACGTCGCTCCTCTAAGTCCACCGTCCTTCATTGTGTTTCCACAGAGCAGCTACCTGTATCTCCTTACGTCGCTCCTCTAAGTCCACCGTCCTTCATTGTGTTTCCACAGAGCAGCTACCTGTATCGCCTTATGTCACTCCCTTAAGTCCACCGTCCTCCATTGTGTTTCCACAGAGCAGCTGCCTGTATCTCCTTACGTCGCTCCTCTAAGTCCACCGTCCTTCATTGTGTTTCCACAGAGCAGCTACCTGTATCTCCTTACGTCGCTCCTCTAAGTCCACCGTCCTTCATTGTGTTTCCACAGAGCAGCTACCTGTATCACCTTACGTCGCTCCTCTAAGTCCACCATCCTCCATTGTGTTTCCACAGAGCAGCTACCTGTATCTCCTTACGTCGCTCCTCTAAGTCCACCGTCCTTCATTGTGTTTCCACAGAGCAGCTACCTGTATCGCCTTATGTCACTCCCTTAAGTCCACCGTCCTCCATTGTGTTTCCACAGAGCAGCTACCTGTATCTCCTTACGTCGCTCCTCTAAGTCCACCATCCTCCATTGTGTTTCCACAGAGCAGCTGCCTGTATCTCCTTACGTCGCTCCTCTAAGTCCACCGTCCTTCATTGTGTTTCCACAGAGCAGCTACCTGTATCTCCTTACGTCGCTCCTCTAAGTCCACCGTCCTTCATTGTGTTTCCACAGAGCAGCTACCTGTATCACCTTACGTCGCTCCTCTAAGTCCAGCGTCCTTCATTGTGTTTCCACAGAGCATCTACCTGTATCTCCTTACGTCGCTTCTCTAAGTCCACCGTCCTCCATTGTGTTTCCACAGAGCAGCTACCTGTATCGCCTTATGTCACTCCCTTAAGTCCACCGTCCTCCATTGTGTTTCCACAGAGCAGCTACCTGTATCTCCTTACGTCGCTCCTCTAAGTCCACCATCCTCCATTGTGTTTCCACAGAGCAGCTACCTGTATCACCTTACGTCGCTCCTCTAAGTCCAGCGTCCTTCATTGTGTTTCCACAGAGCAGCTACCTGTATCTCCTTACGTCGCTTCTCTAAGTCCACCGTCCTCCATTGTGTTTCCACAGAGCAGCTACCTGTATCGCCTTATGTCACTCCCTTAAGTCCACCGTCCTCCATTGTGTTTCCACAGAGCAGCTACCTGTATCTCCTTACGTCGCTCCTCTAAGTCCACCGTCCTTCATTGTGTTTCCACAGAGCAGCTACCTGTATCTCCTTACGTCGCTCCTCTAAGTCCAGCGTCCTCCATTGTGTTTCCACAGAGCAGCTACCTGTATCTCCTTACGTCGCTTCTCTAAGTCCACCGTCCTCCATTGTGTTTCCACAGAGCAGCTACCTGTATCGCCTTATGTCACTCCCTTAAGTCCACCGTCCTCCATTGTGTTTCCACAGAGCAGCTACCTGTATCACCTTACGTCGCTCCTCTAAGTCCACCGTCCTTCATTGTGTTTCCACAGAGCAGCTACCTGTATCTCCTTACGTCGCTCCTCTAAGTCCACCGTCCTCCATTGTGTTTCCACAGAGCAGCTACCTGTATCGCCTTATGTCACTCCCTTAAGTCCACCGTCCTCCATTGTGTTTCCACAGAGCAGCTGCCTGTATCTCCTTACGTCGTTCCTCTAAGTCCACCGTCCTTCATTGTGTTTCCACAGAGCAGCTACCTGTATCTCCTTACGTCGCTCCTCTAAGTCCACCGTCCTCCATTGTGTTTCCACAGAGCAGCTACCTGTATCTCCTTACGTCGCTCCTCTAAGTCCACCGTCCTCCATTGTGTTTCCACAGAGCAGCTACCTGTATCTCCTTACGTCGCTCCTCTAAGTCCACCGTCCTCCATTGTGTTTCCACAGAGCAGCTACCTGTATCTCCTTACGTCGCTCCTCTAAGTCCACCGTCCTTCATTGTGTTTCCACAGAGCAGCTACCTGTATCACCTTACGTCACTCCCTTAAGTTCAGCGTCCTCCATTGTGTTTCCACAGAGCAGCTACCTGTATCGCCTTACGTCGCTCCTCTAAGTCCACCGTCCTCCATTGTGTTTCCACAGAGCAGCTACCTGTATCGCCTTACGTCGCTCCTCTAAGTCCACCGTCCTTCATTGTGTTTCCACAGAGCAGCTACCTGTATCTCCTTACGTCGCTCCTTTAAGTCCACCGTCCTTCATTGTGTTTCCACAGAGCAGCTACCTGTATCTCCTTACGTCGCTCCTCTAAGTCCACCGTCCTCCATTGTGTTTCCACAGAGCAGCTACCTGTATCTCCTTACGTCGCTCCTTTAAGTCCACCGTCCTTCATTGTGTTTCCACAGAGCAGCTACCTGTATCTCCTTACGTCGCTTCTCTAAGTCCAGCGTCCTCCATTGTGTTTCCACAGAGCAGCTACCTGTATCACCTTACGTCGCTTCTCTAAGTCCAGCGTCCTCCATTGTGTTTCCACAGAGCAGCTACCTGTATCGCCTTATGTCACTCCTCTAAGTCCACCGTCCTTCATTGTGTTTCCACAGAGCAGCTACCTGTATCTCCTTACGTCGCTCCTCTAAGTCCAGCGTCCTCCATTGTGTTTCCACAGAGCAGCTACCTGTATCTCCTTACGTCGCTTCTCTAAGTCCACCGTCCTCCATTGTGTTTCCACAGAGCAGCTACCTGTATCGCCTTATGTCACTCCCTTAAGTCCACCGTCCTCCATTGTGTTTCCACAGAGCAGCTACCTGTATCACCTTACGTCGCTCCTCTAAGTCCACCGTCCTTCATTGTGTTTCCACAGAGCAGCTACCTGTATCTCCTTACGTCGCTCCTCTAAGTCCACCGTCCTTCATTGTGTTTCCACAGAGCAGCTACCTGTATCGCCTTATGTCACTCCCTTAAGTCCACCGTCCTCCATTGTGTTTCCACAGAGCAGCTGCCTGTATCTCCTTACGTCGCTCCTCTAAGTCCACCGTCCTTCATTGTGTTTCCACAGAGCAGCTACCTGTATCTCCTTACGTCGCTCCTCTAAGTCCACCGTCCTTCATTGTGTTTCCACAGAGCAGCTACCTGTATCACCTTACGTCGCTCCTCTAAGTCCAGCGTCCTTCATTGTGTTTCCACAGAGCAGCTACCTGTATCTCCTTACGTCGCTTCTCTAAGTCCACCGTCCTCCATTGTGTTTCCACAGAGCAGCTACCTGTATCGCCTTATGTCACTCCCTTAAGTCCACCGTCCTCCATTGTGTTTCCACAGAGCAGCTACCTGTATCTCCTTACGTCGCTCCTCTAAGTCCACCATCCTCCATTGTGTTTCCACAGAGCAGCTGCCTGTATCTCCTTACGTCGCTCCTCTAAGTCCACCGTCCTTCATTGTGTTTCCACAGAGCAGCTACCTGTATCTCTTTACGTCGCTCCTCTAAGTCCACCGTCCTTCATTGTGTTTCCACAGAGCAGCTACCTGTATCACCTTACGTCGCTCCTCTAAGTCCAGCGTCCTTCATTGTGTTTCCACAGAGCAGCTACCTGTATCTCCTTACGTCGCTTCTCTAAGTCCACCGTCCTCCATTGTGTTTCCACAGAGCAGCTACCTGTATCGCCTTATGTCACTCCCTTAAGTCCACCGTCCTCCATTGTGTTTCCACAGAGCAGCTACCTGTATCTCCTTACGTCGCTCCTCTAAGTCCACCATCCTCCATTGTGTTTCCACAGAGCAGCTACCTGTATCACCTTACGTCGCTCCTCTAAGTCCAGCGTCCTTCATTGTGTTTCCACAGAGCAGCTACCTGTATCTCCTTACGTCGCTTCTCTAAGTCCACCGTCCTCCATTGTGTTTCCACAGAGCAGCTACCTGTATCGCCTTATGTCACTCCCTTAAGTCCACCGTCCTCCATTGTGTTTCCACAGAGCAGCTACCTGTATCACCTTACGTCGCTCCTCTAAGTCCACCATCCTCCATTGTGTTTCCACAGAGCAGCTACCTGTATCTCCTTACGTCGCTCCTCTAAGTCCACTGTCCTTCATTGTGTTTCCACAGAGCAGCTACCTGTATCTCCTTACGTCGCTCCTCTAAGTCCAGCGTCCTCCATTGTGTTTCCACAGAGCAGCTACCTGTATCTCCTTACGTCGCTTCTCTAAGTCCACCGTCCTCCATTGTGTTTCCACAGAGCAGCTACCTGTATCGCCTTATGTCACTCCCTTAAGTCCACCGTCCTCCATTGTGTTTCCACAGAGCAGCTACCTGTATCACCTTACGTCGCTCCTCTAAGTCCACCGTCCTTCATTGTGTTTCCACAGAGCAGCTACCTGTATCTCCTTACGTCGCTCCTCTAAGTCCACCGTCCTCCATTGTGTTTCCACAGAGCAGCTACCTGTATCGCCTTATGTCACTCCCTTAAGTCCACCGTCCTCCATTGTGTTTCCACAGAGCAGCTGCCTGTATCTCCTTACGTCGCTCCTCTAAGTCCACCGTCCTTCATTGTGTTTCCACAGAGCAGCTACCTGTATCTCCTTACGTCGCTCCTCTAAGTCCACCGTCCTTCATTGTGTTTCCACAGAGCAGCTACCTGTATCACCTTACGTCGCTCCTCTAAGTCCAGCGTCTTTCATTGTGTTTCCACAGAGCAGCTACCTGTATCTCCTTACGTCGCTTCTCTAAGTCCACCGTCCTCCATTGTGTTTCCACAGAGCAGCTACCTGTATCGCCTTATGTCACTCCCTTAAGTCCACCGTCCTCCATTGTGTTTCCACAGAGCAGCTACCTGTATCTCCTTACGTCGCTCCTCTAAGTCCACCATCCTCCATTGTGTTTCCACAGAGCAGCTGCCTGTATCTCCTTACGTCGCTCCTCTAAGTCCACCGTCCTTCATTGTGTTTCCACAGAGCAGCTACCTGTATCATCTTACGTCGCTCCTCTAAGTCCAGCGTCCTTCATTGTGTTTCCACAGAGCAGCTACCTGTATCTCCTTACGTCGCTTCTCTAAGTCCACCGTCCTCCATTGTGTTTCCACAGAGCAGCTACCTGTATCTCCTTACGTCGCTCCTCTAAGTCCACCGTCCTTCATTGTGTTTCCACAGAGCAGCTACCTGTATCTCCTTACGTCGCTCCTCTAAGTCCAGCGTCCTCCATTGTGTTTCCACAGAGCAGCTACCTGTATCTCCTTACGTCGCTTCTCTAAGTCCACCGTCCTCCATTGTGTTTCCACAGAGCAGCTACCTGTATCGCCTTATGTCACTCCCTTAAGTCCACCGTCCTCCATTGTGTTTCCACAGAGCAGCTACCTGTATCACCTTACGTCGCTCCTCTAAGTCCAGCGTCCTTCATTGTGTTTCCACAGAGCAGCTACCTGTATCTCCTTACGTCGCTTCTCTAAGTCCACCGTCCTCCATTGTGTTTCCACAGAGCAGCTACCTGTATCGCCTTATGTCACTCCCTTAAGTCCACCGTCCTCCATTGTGTTTCCACAGAGCAGCTACCTGTATCACCTTACGTCGCTCCTCTAAGTCCACCATCCTCCATTGTGTTTCCACAGAGCAGCTACCTGTATCTCCTTACGTCGCTCCTCTAAGTCCACCGTCCTTCATTGTGTTTCCACAGAGCAGCTACCTGTATCGCCTTACGTCGCTCCTCTAAGTCCACCATCCTCCATTGTGTTTCCACAGAGCAGCTACCTGTATCACCTTACGTCGCTCCTCTAAGTCCACCGTCCTCCATTGTGTTTCCACAGAGCAGCTACCTGTATCGCCTTATGTCACTCCCTTAAGTCCACCGTCCTCCATTGTGTTTCCACAGAGCAGCTACCTGTATCTCCTTACGTCGCTCCTCTAAGTCCAGCGTCCTTCATTGTGTTTCCACAGAGCAGCTACCTGTATCTCCTTACGTCGCTTCTCTAAGTCCACCGTCCTCCATTGTGTTTCCACAGAGCAGCTACCTGTATCGCCTTATGTCACTCCCTTAAGTCCACCGTCCTCCATTGTGTTTCCACAGAGCAGCTACCTGTATCACCTTACGTCGCTCCTCTAAGTCCACCATCCTCCATTGTGTTTCCACAGAGCAGCTACCTGTATCTCCTTACGTCGCTCCTCTAAGTCCACCGTCCTTCATTGTGTTTCCACAGAGCAGCTACCTGTATCGCCTTACGTCGCTCCTCTAAGTCCACCATCCTCCATTGTGTTTCCACAGAGCAGCTACCTGTATCACCTTACGTCGCTCCTCTAAGTCCACCGTCCTCCATTGTGTTTCCACAGAGCAGCTACCTTTATCGCCTTATGTCACTCCCTTAAGTCCACCGTCCTCCATTGTGTTTCCACAGAGCAGCTACCTGTATCACCTTACGTCGCTCCTCTAAGTCCACCGTCCTCCATTGTGTTTCCACAGAGCAGCTACCTGTATCGCCTTACTTCGCTCCTCTAAGTCCACCGTCCTCCATTGTGTTTCCACAGAGCAGCTACCTGTATCGTCTTACTTCGCTCCTCTAAGTCCACCGTCCTTCATTGTGTTTCCACAGAGCAGCTACCTGTATCGCCTTATGTCACTCCCTTAAGTCCACCGTCCTCCATTGTGTTTCCACAGAGCAGCTACCTGTATCTCCTTACGTCGCTCCTCTAAGTCCACCATCCTCCATTGTGTTTCCACAGAGCAGCTGCCTGTATCTCCTTACGTCGCTCCTCTAAGTCCACCGTCCTTCATTGTGTTTCCACAGAGCAGCTACCTGTATCATCTTACGTCGCTCCTCTAAGTCCAGCGTCCTTCATTGTGTTTCCACAGAGCAGCTACCTGTATCTCCTTACGTCGCTTCTCTAAGTCCACCGTCCTCCATTGTGTTTCCACAGAGCAGCTACCTGTATCTCCTTACGTCGCTCCTCTAAGTCCACCGTCCTTCATTGTGTTTCCACAGAGCAGCTACCTGTATCTCCTTACGTCGCTCCTCTAAGTCCAGCGTCCTCCATTGTGTTTCCACAGAGCAGCTACCTGTATCTCCTTACGTCGCTCCTCTAAGTCCACCGTCCTCCATTGTGTTTCCACAGAGCAGCTACCTGTATCTCCTTACGTCGCTCCTCTAAGTCCACCGTCCTTCATTGTGTTTCCACAGAGCAGCTACCTGTATCACCTTACGTCACTCCCTTAAGTCCAGCGTCCTCCATTGTGTTTCCACAGAGCAGCTACCTGTATCGCCTTACGTCGCTCCTCTAAGTCCACCGTCCTCCATTGTGTTTCCACAGAGCAGCTACCTGTATCGCCTTACGTCGCTCCTCTAAGTCCACCGTCCTTCATTGTGTTTCCACAGAGCAGCTACCTGTATCTCCTTACGTCGCTCCTTTAAGTCCACCGTCCTTCATTGTGTTTCCACAGAGCAGCTACCTGTATCTCCTTACGTCGCTCCTCTAAGTCCACCGTCCTCCATTGTGTTTCCACAGAGCAGCTACCTGTATCTCCTTACGTCGCTCCTTTAAGTCCACCGTCCTTCATTGTGTTTCCACAGAGCAGCTACCTGTATCTCCTTACGTCGCTTCTCTAAGTCCAGCGTCCTCCATTGTGTTTCCACAGAGCAGCTACCTGTATCACCTTACGTCGCTTCTCTAAGTCCAGCGTCCTCCATTGTGTTTCCACAGAGCAGCTACCTGTATCGCCTTATGTCACTCCTCTAAGTCCACCGTCCTTCATTGTGTTTCCACAGAGCAGCTACCTGTATCTCCTTACGTCGCTCCTTTAAGTCCACCGTCCTTCATTGTGTTTCCACAGAGCAGCTACCTGTATCTCCTTACGTCGCTCCTCTAAGTCCACCGTCCTCCATTGTGTTTCCACAGAGCAGCTACCTGTATCTCCTTACGTCGCTCCTTTAAGTCCACCGTCCTTCATTGTGTTTCCACAGAGCAGCTACCTGTATCTCCTTACGTCGCTTCTCTAAGTCCAGCGTCCTCCATTGTGTTTCCACAGAGCAGCTACCTGTATCACCTTACGTCGCTTCTCTAAGTCCAGCGTCCTCCATTGTGTTTCCACAGAGCAGCTACCTGTATCGCCTTATGTCACTCCTCTAAGTCCACCGTCCTTCATTGTGTTTCCACAGAGCAGCTACCTGTATCTCCTTACGTCGCTCCTCTAAGTCCAGCGTCCTCCATTGTGTTTCCACAGAGCAGCTACCTGTATCTCCTTACGTCGCTTCTCTAAGTCCACCGTCCTCCATTGTGTTTCCACAGAGCAGCTACCTGTATCGCCTTATGTCACTCCCTTAAGTCCACCGTCCTCCATTGTGTTTCCACAGAGCAGCTACCTGTATCACCTTACGTCGCTCCTCTAAGTCCACCGTCCTTCATTGTGTTTCCACAGAGCAGCTACCTGTATCGCCTTATGTCACTCCCTTAAGTCCACCGTCCTCCATTGTGTTTCCACAGAGCAGCTGCCTGTATCTCCTTACGTCGCTCCTCTAAGTCCACCGTCCTTCATTGTGTTTCCACAGAGCAGCTACCTGTATCTCCTTACGTCGCTCCTCTAAGTCCACCGTCCTTCATTGTGTTTCCACAGAGCAGCTACCTGTATCACCTTACGTCGCTCCTCTAAGTCCAGCGTCCTTCATTGTGTTTCCACAGAGCAGCTACCTGTATCTCCTTACGTCGCTTCTCTAAGTCCACCGTCCTCCATTGTGTTTCCACAGAGCAGCTACCTGTATCGCCTTATGTCACTCCCTTAAGTCCACCGTCCTCCATTGTGTTTCCACAGAGCAGCTACCTGTATCTCCTTACGTCGCTCCTCTAAGTCCACCATCCTCCATTGTGTTTCCACAGAGCAGCTGCCTGTATCTCCTTACGTCGCTCCTCTAAGTCCACCGTCCTTCATTGTGTTTCCACAGAGCAGCTACCTGTATCTCTTTACGTCGCTCCTCTAAGTCCACCGTCCTTCATTGTGTTTCCACAGAGCAGCTACCTGTATCACCTTACGTCGCTCCTCTAAGTCCAGCGTCCTTCATTGTGTTTCCACAGAGCAGCTACCTGTATCTCCTTACGTCGCTTCTCTAAGTCCACCGTCCTCCATTGTGTTTCCACAGAGCAGCTACCTGTATCGCCTTATGTCACTCCCTTAAGTCCACCGTCCTCCATTGTGTTTCCACAGAGCAGCTACCTGTATCTCCTTACGTCGCTCCTCTAAGTCCACCATCCTCCATTGTGTTTCCACAGAGCAGCTACCTGTATCACCTTACGTCGCTCCTCTAAGTCCAGCGTCCTTCATTGTGTTTCCACAGAGCAGCTACCTGTATCTCCTTACGTCGCTTCTCTAAGTCCACCGTCCTCCATTGTGTTTCCACAGAGCAGCTACCTGTATCGCCTTATGTCACTCCCTTAAGTCCACCGTCCTCCATTGTGTTTCCACAGAGCAGCTACCTGTATCACCTTACGTCGCTCCTCTAAGTCCACCATCCTCCATTGTGTTTCCACAGAGCAGCTACCTGTATCTCCTTACGTCGCTCCTCTAAGTCCACCGTCCTTCATTGTGTTTCCACAGAGCAGCTACCTGTATCTCCTTACGTCGCTCCTCTAAGTCCAGCGTCCTCCATTGTGTTTCCACAGAGCAGCTACCTGTATCTCCTTACGTCGCTTCTCTAAGTCCACCGTCCTCCATTGTGTTTCCACAGAGCAGCTACCTGTATCGCCTTATGTCACTCCCTTAAGTCCACCGTCCTCCATTGTGTTTCCACAGAGCAGCTACCTGTATCACCTTACGTCGCTCCTCTAAGTCCACCGTCCTTCATTGTGTTTCCACAGAGCAGCTACCTGTATCTCCTTACGTCGCTCCTCTAAGTCCACCGTCCTCCATTGTGTTTCCACAGAGCAGCTACCTGTATCGCCTTATGTCACTCCCTTAAGTCCACCGTCCTCCATTGTGTTTCCACAGAGCAGCTGCCTGTATCTCCTTACGTCGCTCCTCTAAGTCCACCGTCCTTCATTGTGTTTCCACAGAGCAGCTACCTGTATCTCCTTACGTCGCTCCTCTAAGTCCACCGTCCTTCATTGTGTTTCCACAGAGCAGCTACCTGTATCACCTTACGTCGCTCCTCTAAGTCCAGCGTCCTTCATTGTGTTTCCACAGAGCAGCTACCTGTATCTCCTTACGTCGCTTCTCTAAGTCCACCGTCCTCCATTGTGTTTCCACAGAGCAGCTACCTGTATCGCCTTATGTCACTCCCTTAAGTCCACCGTCCTCCATTGTGTTTCCACAGAGCAGCTACCTGTATCTCCTTACGTCGCTCCTCTAAGTCCACCATCCTCCATTGTGTTTCCACAGAGCAGCTGCCTGTATCTCCTTACGTCGCTCCTCTAAGTCCACCGTCCTTCATTGTGTTTCCACAGAGCAGCTACCTGTATCATCTTACGTCGCTCCTCTAAGTCCAGCGTCCTTCATTGTGTTTCCACAGAGCAGCTACCTGTATCTCCTTACGTCGCTTCTCTAAGTCCACCGTCCTCCATTGTGTTTCCACAGAGCAGCTACCTGTATCTCCTTACGTCGCTCCTCTAAGTCCACCGTCCTTCATTGTGTTTCCACAGAGCAGCTACCTGTATCTCCTTACGTCGCTCCTCTAAGTCCAGCGTCCTCCATTGTGTTTCCACAGAGCAGCTACCTGTATCGCCTTATGTCACTCCCTTAAGTCCACCGTCCTCCATTGTGTTTCCACAGAGCAGCTACCTGTATCACCTTACGTCGCTCCTCTAAGTCCAGCGTCCTTCATTGTGTTTCCACAGAGCAGCTACCTGTATCTCCTTACGTCGCTTCTCTAAGTCCACCGTCCTCCATTGTGTTTCCACAGAGCAGCTACCTGTATCGCCTTATGTCACTCCCTTAAGTCCACCGTCCTCCATTGTGTTTCCACAGAGCAGCTACCTGTATCACCTTACGTCGCTCCTCTAAGTCCACCATCCTCCATTGTGTTTCCACAGAGCAGCTACCTGTATCTCCTTACGTCGCTCCTCTAAGTCCACCGTCCTTCATTGTGTTTCCACAGAGCAGCTACCTGTATCGCCTTACGTCGCTCCTCTAAGTCCACCATCCTCCATTGTGTTTCCACAGAGCAGCTACCTGTATCACCTTACGTCGCTCCTCTAAGTCCACCGTCCTCCATTGTGTTTCCACAGAGCAGCTACCTGTATCGCCTTATGTCACTCCCTTAAGTCCACCGTCCTCCATTGTGTTTCCACAGAGCAGCTACCTGTATCTCCTTACGTCGCTCCTCTAAGTCCAGCGTCCTTCATTGTGTTTCCACAGAGCAGCTACCTGTATCTCCTTACGTCGCTTCTCTAAGTCCACCGTCCTCCATTGTGTTTCCACAGAGCAGCTACCTGTATCGCCTTATGTCACTCCCTTAAGTCCACCGTCCTCCATTGTGTTTCCACAGAGCAGCTACCTGTATCACCTTACGTCGCTCCTCTAAGTCCACCATCCTCCATTGTGTTTCCACAGAGCAGCTACCTGTATCTCCTTACGTCGCTCCTCTAAGTCCACCGTCCTTCATTGTGTTTCCACAGAGCAGCTACCTGTATCGCCTTACGTCGCTCCTCTAAGTCCACCATCCTCCATTGTGTTTCCACAGAGCAGCTACCTGTATCACCTTACGTCGCTCCTCTAAGTCCACCGTCCTCCATTGTGTTTCCACAGAGCAGCTACCTTTATCGCCTTATGTCACTCCCTTAAGTCCACCGTCCTCCATTGTGTTTCCACAGAGCAGCTACCTGTATCACCTTACGTCGCTCCTCTAAGTCCACCGTCCTCCATTGTGTTTCCACAGAGCAGCTACCTGTATCGCCTTACTTCGCTCCTCTAAGTCCACCGTCCTCCATTGTGTTTCCACAGAGCAGCTACCTGTATCGCCTTACTTCGCTCCTCTAAGTCCACCGTCCTTCATTGTGTTTCCACAGAGCAGCTACCTGTATCGCCTTATGTCACTCCCTTAAGTCCACCGTCCTCCATTGTGTTTCCACAGAGCAGCTACCTGTATCTCCTTACGTCGCTCCTCTAAGTCCACCATCCTCCATTGTGTTTCCACAGAGCAGCTGCCTGTATCTCCTTACGTCGCTCCTCTAAGTCCACCGTCCTTCATTGTGTTTCCACAGAGCAGCTACCTGTATCATCTTACGTCGCTCCTCTAAGTCCAGCGTCCTTCATTGTGTTTCCACAGAGCAGCTACCTGTATCTCCTTACGTCGCTTCTCTAAGTCCACCGTCCTCCATTGTGTTTCCACAGAGCAGCTACCTGTATCTCCTTACGTCGCTCCTCTAAGTCCACCGTCCTTCATTGTGTTTCCACAGAGCAGCTACCTGTATCTCCTTACGTCGCTCCTCTAAGTCCAGCGTCCTCCATTGTGTTTCCACAGAGCAGCTACCTGTATCTCCTTACGTCGCTTCTCTAAGTCCACCGTCCTCCATTGTGTTTCCACAGAGCAGCTACCTGTATCGCCTTATGTCACTCCCTTAAGTCCACCGTCCTCCATTGTGTTTCCACAGAGCAGCTACCTGTATCACCTTACGTCGCTCCTCTAAGTCCAGCGTCCTTCATTGTGTTTCCACAGAGCAGCTACCTGTATCTCCTTACGTCGCTTCTCTAAGTCCACCGTCCTCCATTGTGTTTCCACAGAGCAGCTACCTGTATCGCCTTATGTCACTCCCTTAAGTCCACCGTCCTCCATTGTGTTTCCACAGAGCAGCTACCTGTATCACCTTACGTCGCTCCTCTAAGTCCACCATCCTCCATTGTGTTTCCACAGAGCAGCTACCTGTATCACCTTACGTCGCTCCTCTAAGTCCACCGTCCTCCATTGTGTTTCCACAGAGCAGCTACCTGTATCTCCTTACGTCGCTCCTCTAAGTCCACCGTCCTTCATTGTGTTTCCACAGAGCAGCTACCTGTATCTCCTTACGTCGCTCCTCTAAGTCCAGCGTCCTCCATTGTGTTTCCACAGAGCAGCTACCTGTATCGCCTTACGTCGCTCCTCTAAGTCCACCATCCTCCATTGTGTTTCCACAGAGCAGCTACCTGTATCACCTTACGTCGCTCCTCTAAGTCCACCGTCCTCCATTGTGTTTCCACAGAGCAGCTACCTGTATCGCCTTATGTCACTCCCTTAAGTCCACCGTCCTCCATTGTGTTTCCACAGAGCAGCTACCTGTATCACCTTACGTCGCTCCTCTAAGTCCACCGTCCTCCATTGTGTTTCCACAGAGCAGCTACCTGTATCGCCTTACTTCGCTCCTCTAAGTCCACCATCCTCCATTGTGTTTCCACAGAGTCCATCGCGTGTCCAGCAACAACCGCTTCGTCACAACAGCAGGTTCCCCCAAAACCAAGATCTCGTCAATTTCGTTGAGGCCAGTTAAATAGTTCCAATGTTTAGATTTGGAGAGCAATGCAAAAAGAGGCAACAAGAAAGTTAAGACGAGACAAAGAAGCAAGCAGGAGAGATAAGGGAGAGGGAAGGGGAGCGTCCACCCTCCATGAGTGCCAGAGAGAAATATATATATACTAGAGATGCGCGGATAGGCAAATATTTCATCCGCAACCGCATCAGAAAGTCGTCAACCATCCGCCATCCACCCGATGTAACGTTTGATCAGAACTGCACCCGCCCGCCATCCGCCCGCACCCGCCCGTTATATCTAATATAGACGATGCAAGGCATTAGTGAGGCACCTGCCAACTACTCCGGTTTTCCCGTAATTCGTACGGTTTTCATCAACCTATTCCGGGTTATGGTTGCAGTGATAAAAAATACGGTTTTTCATTAATTAAAAAAAAAAAAAGGGTGAAAACTACGCGAATTGCACCTTGTGCAGACAAGATTTTTCGATCGGACACGGAGGAATTAGCGATGTAAAAGACCACGTTGGGACAAAAAAACACAAGTCTAATGCCGTTGCTAGCGATACAAGTGGAAAACTTTCAATGTTTTTCGTCGCCCAAACAGATTCTTTGGATGTGATAAATGCCGAAGTTTTATTTACGGAGGCAATAATTGAGCATGGACTTCCAATCGCACTGGCTGATCACATGGGACAGTTAAATGTTTGTAATGCAACCTTTAAAAATCATTACGCGGTGATCGCGGTCCCAAAAATAAACTTTTCTTGCATGATAATGTCCAGAAAAATTCGCTTTATATTACTATAGAGTCCTTTTAACGAATGAGTTTGATGGTTTATCACAAACCTTAAATGAAAGAAGTCCTTTGTTCTCCTGCACCATGCATGCGCTTTGGCCTTGCTTCGTGTTTGGTGCGCAATCCTGTCGGCTGTATTTCACAGCACGACATACTGTTAAAAGTGTTTATACTATTTATGCTTTCAAGTCCAAGTTGAAGAAATCTTGTTAAATGTTGACAGCATAACTACCAAAATACAGAAGTATGTCCTTAATATTTTTGCAGTGCTATTTCTGTTGAAAAGTTCAAATGATTACATTAGAGATGTGATGTGCCACTTTTCAAGTGTCTGATGGCTTCAATTCATTTTCATTCATTTTTCATATTTTGAATTCTTTTGAAAGGCTTACAAAAAAACTACATTTGAATTGTAATTCCATGCTATTGACAGGACTATTAATTTTAATGAAGTTAGCTTACCATGTTTACAGTATGATCATTGTGATAGAAATGTGAATTTTAGGCACAGAATATTTTTTACAATTGAACAAGGCAGTAGATTATACAAGCTTGGACAGAAAGTTAATAATGACACCAATTTTTTTTTTAATGGAATTGTTTAGTACTGTTTTACCATTTGTTTACTGTAAAAAGTGTTTATTTTTTCAATTAACAAATTGAAGTCTTGTGAAAGGTTGACAGGATAACTGGCATTAACTGTCAAAATAATTTCAAACTATTGAAGTTAGCTTACAGAATAAACATGTCAATCAACCCATATGATTTTTGCTGTAATATTTTTGTTTTGAAAAGTCACTGTGACTGATAGAAAAGTGATGGTTTTAGCAACATTTTAACCTGTCTGAATGCTAATAATCATTTTGCGTCGGGGGGCGAAGCCCTGAACCCTCCACCAGGACTTTGTCCTGGACCTACCGGGGCCAGCGGCCCTTGGACCCTGGCTACTAGGTTTTTCTGATTTCAAAAGTTGGCAGTTATGGTGAGGTTATAAGGCTTTTGCCTGTTAAAGAAAGGAGACTGATCCAATGCAGTACAGACTTTCGCGTGCCACGCTGTCACGACCCAGACGCACACCAGTGCGCAATCATATGGGAGCCGCGCTGAGCGCACCTCCAAGCGCGTCTCGCTGCCGGCGACGGCCGTGTATGGGCCCGACGCTCCAGCGCCATCCATTTTCAGGGCTAGTTGATTCGGCAGGTGGGTTGTTACACACTCCTTAGCGGGTTCCGACTTCCATGGCCACCGTCCTGCTGTCTATATCAACCAGGGTGAGCCCCACCCCTTTCGTGAGCGCACTACGCGCGGAGTGACCCCTGTTACGCGCCCCCGGCAACAGGGGTGGCGGGCAGGTAAGCTGCGCGGGCGGAGCGCGCGGAGTGACCCCTGTTACGAGCAGGTAAGCTGCTTACCTGCTGCGCGTGACGCCGGCCGCGGCGAAGGCGGAAGAGGCGGGGTGTCGGTGCGGTGGGCGCGGTGGTGACCCTGGACGTGCGTCGGGCCCTTCTCGCGGATCGCCTCAGCTACGGCTCCCGGTGGGGCCCTCTCGGGGGAAGGGGCCTCGGTCCCGGACCCCGGCGAGGCGTCACTTCTCCGCTCCGTAAAAGTGTCCATCTCTTTTCTTTTTTCTTCTTCTGTTGTGGCATATGCTGCAGGTGCCTGCTCGTTTTTCCTATGTGGGTAACAACATTTAACTATGTATATATATTTACCAATTGGTTTAACTGCCACCCGCCTCAATCTATTTCAAATCTAATTTTTTTTTATTTCAATCGCCCGACCCGCGGATAATCCGCGGACTCCGCGGTTGTGCCCGCAAACCGCGCATCTCTAATATATACGGTACACACACACCTCTAATATATACGGTACACACACACACACACACACACACACACACACACACACACACAAATTGTTCAATAATTGTTTTTGTGTGCAAGATTACCAGGATAAAAAATAGAATTTTTGTGAGTAAACTTTTTCTGATAAATCATTAATTTTTAGAATAAAGTAAACATATTTCTGTCCAGCTGAACCTAAAAGTGTGTGCAGCTTTATGATAGAGCAAAGCTCTCCAACTTTCATCACTAGGAGAACTGTTTCAACAACGGGTTAGCTTCTGACTGACAAGTGAGCATCCAATCAGAAGTGAGTATACATTTTTTCATCTTTAAAATGTTATTCCAATGATTGAAATGTAGACAAGTAGAAATGTTTTAATTGCAGATGCGGGTGTGTTGGTTTTTAAACGTACTCTTGTACGGAGTGGCGTGTTGGTCCTCCTGAGGAGATTTTGGGCCAGTTCATACAATGACTTGGTTTTCTTTAGTACATGTAAACATAGTGAGTGTCTCATGTGACTGAGCAAAGATAGACCTCTTCTTCTTGTGTTCCGCAGATCATCTTCTCTCTGAGCAACAGGAGTGGAGCTTCAGGATGGCGCAGGAGGGACCACAGTCCTCTCACTTTAGGGAGGGACAAAAAGCGTTAGAGACACATTACTTTAAAAAGGAAGAGGAGGACCTACTAAACCCCCAATCGAAAGAGGAAGGGGCGGCACCACAGCCACCCCACTTTCAAGAAGAGGAAGAAAAGGCGCCACTGACCCCGCACATTAAAGAGGAAGAGGAGGAACACAGCATCAGTCAGGAGTTCCCAGTGACTGGTGTCCCTGTGAAGAGTGAAGATGAGGAGGTCAAAGGTGAAAGTGAGGAGGAGCCTCCAAGCCGACACATGACAAGAGAAGCTGATGGAGGACCACCAGCAGACAAGTTCTTAGCTCCACTAGCAAGGTCACACTCTCATGACTCTGATGATGGAGACCACTGTGGAGGACCACCAGCAGACAAGTTCTTATCAAGGTCACACTCTGATGATGGAGACCACTGTGGAGGACCACCAGCAGACAAGTTCTTAGCTCCACTATCAAGGTCACACTCTCATGACTCTGATGATGGAGACTCTAAAGATGGTCAGACACACTTTAAATGTTCACACTGTGACAAAACTTTCAAATACCCTAGTCTTCTGAAAAAACACGCAAGAATGCACACTGGAGAGAAACCTTTTTGCTGCTCGGAATGTGGTAAAGCTTTTTCAAGGAAGAATTTGTTGACAGTACACATGACAACGCACTCTGAGGAAAGCCCTTTTTTATGTCCAGTGTGTGGTAAAGTTTTTGTGCAAAGTCACATTTTCAAAGTACACATGCGAATACACACTGGAGAGAAATCCTTTGTGTGTTCAATCTGTGGCAAAGGTTTTGTACAAAGTAACAATTTGACAGTACACATGAGAATACACACCGGAGAGAAACCTTTTACTTGCTCAGTCTGTGGCAGAGAGTTTGTTAAAAGTCAGTGTTTGAAAGTACACATGAGAAGGCATTCTGGGGAAAAGCCATACTCCTGTCCAAGCTGCAACAAACACTTTTGTGAACGATCAAACCTTGTAAGACACATGAGGAGACACACAGGAGAGAAAGTGTTTAGTTGCAGTGCGTGTGAGGAAAGGTTCTCGTATAAGTACCAGCTCAACAAACACCAGTGTGCTGCTGGGGAGAACAGCACAATTTGAAACTGTCAAGACTCTGTTCACTTTGACTCAACACGTGTGACATCATTGTGTGTGGAACACAAACTTGTTGATATGCATATTTTGGATTAGTGCTTTTTGACAAACAATATGACTGAAAAGGTGAGCGTAAACAGTACAAAACATATGTTCATTTGATTCATGATCAATCTTATTTATAAACACTTTTTTCAATAAAGTGTTACATATTTTCATTTGTAGTGGTTAGGGTTAGAGAGAGAGGGTTAGAGTTGAGTGACAGGGTTAGGGGAGGGGGAGTGCACGGTCCATCTACAGCCCATCAAGGTGACGCCAACGCCCCCCCCACCCCGAGGCATCGGGATTGTGGGGTCGGCCAGCGTGTCAGCACATTTTTGAGCGGGCTCCGTGTAGCAGTGCTGACCTCTCTGGTTGGCTCCACGGTGTTGGGCTGAAGTCAGGAGGCTCCATGCATTCAGAACTTTGTAGTCTCGTCCTCCTCGCTCCAGGTGGCCTGCGGGTGGGAGGGGGTTCACAGCCAGTCCTTGCCTGTACCTGGGGCACCTGGAGTCTGACGTTCCACGGCCTCAAGTCATTCACGGGCCTTCTGCATTTTTCTGGCCTTTGTCTGCCGTCTTGCGTCACAGGTGGCTTCTACGTGTCTGCTGGAGCGTTGTGGAATCATCTGGGTCGCAGGTGCCGGACAGGTAGGAGGAGGGAACTCACCGCAGATGTCCGCCTGGGCCTGCAGTCTCAGGGAGTCTAGTCATATATATGTATGTATAAATATATATATATATATATATACATACATACATACAAATATATACACATATATATATATATGTAGCCGAGCTAAATTTTATTCTATTTTATTTTAATTTTGGTCATTTATTCACATCATTTTTTGTGGTGAACTTCCCCAAAAGTGTTTCTCATTGTAAATAGGTTCCACTCTATTATTTTCCATTACATACCTTTTTGTTTCCCTGGGGGGTGATTTGGCCTTGCACCTTTGTGAGCAGCTTCAGTGAGCACTGACGCTCGGAGCTGCTAAGTCACGTTTATGTCTCTCTCCTTTTTTTTTTTTTATAAACTTTTTGGTTGTCGTTCTTAAAAGTGTTTTGTGGGAATGCGCACTGTCTTGTGACTTGTTGGTGGGCATGCGTGTTGAATTCCTGAATTAGTGACAAAAAAAGACTTTTGTATGCTAAATGATGTGTGGATTAGCCTATTGCTAGCGGCAGTTGTTGCGGGGTTTCCTGGTCTCGTAAGTTTACGCAGGGGTCAGGGGCTCTGTTGTGTGTCTGTGTGGACATCTTGTGTGCCGCTCTAGCATTCATATGACTGTGTATTATTTTCTTCTTTATTTTTAGTGGAGAGAGATCGTTTTTGCCGTGGACTGTGTGTGTGACGCCCCGTTGTTTTTGTTTCTATTCAAAAAAGGTATGTATGTTATGAGGTATTTTTGACTTAGTTTATTGTATAAAAAGAGTCGATGTGGGTGGGAAAGATGAGGTGTATTACTGCACATTTTAAGGATCATTTTTCTTAATATATATTGTTATTTGCTGAAGTATATATTTTATATACTGTGTTTTATTTAATTGATTTAATTGAGACTATTTTATGCTTTATTTACCTTTTCATTATTATTATTATTATTACTATTTTAGTTATTATTATTATTATTATTTCCACATTAACAAGACATAATTGAATTGAGTGAGCACTGACGCTCGGAGCTGTGGAGAGAGATCGTTTTTGCCGTGGACTGTGTGTGACGCCCCGTTGTTTTTGTTTCTATTCAAAAAAGGTGAATAAATCCTCCATGATTCAACTCCTGTGTGTGCGCCTCACTACAAGATACACAACGCAGATCAGTGACTGTTACATATACACACACATATATATATATATATATATATATATATATATATATATATATATATACATGCACATATATATACACACCAGTGACGTGCAGTCACTAGAGGCAGGTGAGGCGAGGCCTCACCTGCCATCATGGAAAGAAAAAAAATGTAAAAAGAAGAAAAAAAAAATTAAATTGTTATATCCAGTGATTATACTATAAAGTTATTTTCCATTTAACTTCACCAGTTTTAGATTATTTTTATTCAAAATCGCTGAATTTTCACATTTGCCGTTCAAATACTGAGAAGAGACGGTGCAGTGATCAGCAGCCAGTTGAGGCACGTCACTCAGTGCCTCAACATGGATTGCGGACTCGGCTAACTGCTGGCCTGCTGTGCAGTGAGACCGTATTGCTATATGAATTATATTATACCTTTCCATAGTTTAGTTAGCTGAGGTATATAATGTACAGTGTATTTTGTCAACAACTGTATGTGTGTAAAGTATTTCTTGTGCTGAGCGATCATAAAACGGCTGCAAAAGACGCACTGGCTGAGGCTCCAGTAATCCCGCCTCCTGCACCCCCGCCGTAGGATTGTTATATCAACTAAAGCCCACACTTAAACTTTCCACGTGCAAGATTGAATCTATTTAAAAAAGTTATTTCATAAGAAGCCAAAAAGTGCAAAAACAATAATGTTGGTGTTGGAGGAGTTGTGAATGACTGCAGGGACACAACATTAGGTACACCTGCAGACTGCAGGTGTACCTAATTCACAACTCCTCCAACACGAACATTATTGTTTTTGCACTTTTTGGCTTCTTATTAAATAACTTTTGTAACCTATTTTCATGGGCTTTCCTCTTTGTTAGGGTTAGGGTTAGGGTTGGGGTTAGGGTTGGGGTTGGGTTAGGGTTAGGGTTAGGGTTAGTCTGATTGGTCGAAACTTTTTTTTTATCGGACTCAACAAGAAAATGGCAAACAAGACAATTAGACGCGTAAAGACCTGTTTTATACCACAGGACCAATTAAAACAGACTGAGGCAACCATGGATGCAGCCATGGTTGAGATTTGTAACCCTCCTGAGACGACGGAGGATGCGTACGACGAAGAGACGCCTTCAGTCCCGCCGTGTCGCTTCAGCGGATGCCTCGGCAGACGGGGGATGAAAACCAGCGACGCTACACAGTCTTTGCCAGACAATGATGCGGAGAAGGAGGAAAAGGAGAATTGTTTCGTAAACATAACTCCGCCAACATCCCAGCCACCATCCCCGTCACTCTTGGAGCCCACATTGCACATCGCTGATGAAACCGATGGGGGTCTGTTGTTGTTTTTCGCCAGCACGGTGAAAACGGCCGTGTTTCATCTCCTCAGCCAGGCCATTTGCAGGTTCAGGCAGAACGAGTGCTACGGCTGCTCGGCGAAACATCCGAGCCAGAGACAACATCTATGCCTGGAACCCTACGAACAGGACTTTCTGCTGTACAACTACTCCGAAATCGTCAAGATTCATTCAGGCCATTCAACGCTTGCTGATGCTTCGTCGTATTAAGGCCGAGGATTCAAGGTTTGAAGCCTACGCCGACTCTCTGCTGTCTCAACTGGAATCTGAGAAAGATATCTGGGGGTCCATAGATGACATGTACAACGAGATGGTGACGGATGATGAAACGATTTTGGTACATTTGGATATGGTGACAGAGTGTTGGAAGAATTAAAAAAATAAAGAAAAAAAAGATGGGTAATTATTGGGCAAAACTTGTATACTTTGTCAAGAACCACGCTGTTATTTACCCATTGACGGATGTGATAGAAGCATTTATTCTAAAACGAGACAGACCTCAAAAACTACAAATCATTCTTGACTACGCCCGCTCTCAGCTCGCATGGGAAACTATCAGGAAAGCCGTTGTCTCTCATGCTTTGGACTTTGACATTTTTGAAATCATTTTGGCTGAGCGGTCTAAAGAAAAGTCTTTTCAACCCTCACCTTGTCATGTATTTGTTTTATATGCTCTGTTTGTTGATATGACAATGTATCCACTGCGACGTGACATCCGCGTCAATGTTTTGTTTGAACTACAAAAACTACACAACGCGATTAAATTGACCTACGGTATACCTGTTTTACATCAAACCTTGATTATAGTTTATAGAAAAATGTTTTAGATACACAGGTAAATATGTAGTATGTTTTGATTAGTAATAGTTCATCAAAATCATTGCCATGTCTGATTGTTTTGACACCGAAATATTGATATCTGTGTACAGGTGTTTGCAGAGTTTCATCGTATTACAAATGTGAATCGACGCAACCAGTTCTACTGTGAACTTGAGCGCTACACACCAAAACTGGTTGCACTGTATGGACAGAAGTCCTCAAGGACTGGAAAGGGAGCAGAGGCACTGCAAGAGATGCTGAGAATTGATGACTTGGAGGTAAGTTTATGTTTGCCTTTTTCATGGGGACAATGTTGATCATATGTGTTGTCATTGCAGATTATAGACGCCTTGATAGTAGTCAGTCATAGATGACTGTTTTGAACAGAACTGAAGCATGCACACTGTTATATCAGTGACACGGACTGGCTATGCTGGCATTTTCTCTTGTTTCTCCATCTAGGAAGAATATGACATCAACATGCGACGCACTCTGGTTCTTCGTGGACTTCCAGTGTATCTCCGGGAGGATGACACTGAATTCTACAAAACCTGTAATGTAAGTATGTCTCTGCAGCCAAAGTTATGCTTGGAGATTTGAGGAGATGAGGAGGAGGAGGAAGGACAGGAGAGGAGGGGAGGGGAGGAAGAAGAATGAGAGGAGAGGAGGGGAGGGAAAACAATGACAGGAAAGGAGAGGAGAGGAAACAATGACGGGGAGGAAGAAGGAGCAGAGGAGATGAGGAGGAGGAGGAGGAGGAGAGGGGGACTATGCATACTGTATGTTTTGGCTCTACAAACAAGAATTGTGTGACATCCTTCTGGATTGGTTATAGTTGATTTTCTTGTGTTTTGCAGGGTGAAGATGAGATGGAGACCACTGACACACCACTGGCGTTTCTCTCTGTGGCCCCTGACTCCACTGGTTCCAGCAGCTTCAGCCCGGAGAACATATCCATCGTGATAGAGGATGAAGTTGTTATGAGCGAGCTTCCCAGGTTGGCTGATGCATTTGTGGTGCTGCTTGGTTCAATCTATGCATCACACTTAGATCAGTGCTTCTTAACCCGGGTTCCATCCAACCCTTGGGGTTGGCCTCAGGGGTTCGGCAGAGCCTCCGCCACGGAGGTAAAGACACATCCGACTTATCGTGTAAATAAAAACTTCTCCCTGTCGGCGTATTATGGATACTCCCAAACAATGTTCCCTCTAATTTTCCATCTGATTGATCGATTGAAACGTTTACTAGCAGATTGCAAAGGAGGAGAATACATGATATGAAACAGTACAGTACATATTCCGTACAATTGACCACTAAATGGTAACACCCCAATAAGTTTTTCAACTTGTTTAAGTCGGGGTCCACGTTAATCAATTCATGGTAATGTGTGTGAGGTGTGTTATTTGTTGTGAGTTTATGCACTGTGTTGCTTTTGTTCTTTGAACAAGGTGATGTTCATGCACGCTTCATTTTGTGCACCAGTAAAATAGCAGCACTTTTTCTTGAATTTGAAAAAAAACCCATTTTATTTTTCACTAAAGTGAAACTGGCGGGGCTCGGTCCCTCCAACAAGGTTAAGAACCACTGACTTGGATTCTCCAAAGAAAGTCACTCACACATTCACATTCATCCAGAAAGTCCTGCTGTGTCTGGATGATAACAAAGCACTGAAGCCATGCCTACTCTGCCTGAAAAATGACTTGTTGAAGTTTGAGTAACGAAGCAGCTGAGAAGTGCATGCCTGCACTCATTAACCATGCATAAATGTGCTTCAGATCAGCATCATTATTGCAGCCATGTTGTTCTACTGTTAACCTGTCTGATTTCCATAGACATGTCTGTTCAAATGTTGAAAGCACTTTTGCGTATGCCCAGTGGGCTTTTTATAACTTTAGAATGAGAGGTAAATATTTTGTTCATTTTATTGTACTGCCTCCTTGACCTCACTGAGCTGAGTCAGCCCTCAGTTGTAATGATGATTCAGTTATTTATTTATATTGTTCGGTTTTATTTGGAATGTTTTTTTTATTTTCCTCATTTGCACAAATTTAGATGTCTGCGCTGCTGCTTTCATAAGTTTTTTTCTCTTCCTTGAGAAAATACAGTGCAGAGAAAGGGAAGTTTGTTCATCCCCAATCATTCAAAATAGGCTGCTAAAATATATTTGTAAAAAAAAAAAGTTTGACTCCAGGTGTTGCACTTGAATGTTATTCGACATTTCACAGTTTTACTAAGTCTGTTCTGGGAAAATAAAAAACTTCAAATGTAACAGTTGTTATTGCCTTTTTAAAAGGTACGTTTTAAGGTGCTGTTTTATACCCTAATACATTGTTGACATTTTGACAGTAACACTTTAGTCAAGAACCTTTTATTGCAAGGATGAGGTTTCTCTTGCACATGACTATAGTTCTACAGTTACATGTACACAACAATCTGCACAACTGAATTTGCACACTTTTGGCATGTCTTTGGGGGACAGAACCTCTCAGAAAACACAGCTCTCTAAAAACAGGGCATCTTGCACATTAGAATCAGAATCAGAATCAGCTTTATTGTCATTACGCAAGGTAACGAGATTGAGGCCATTCCATACAGTGCGATGTGTGCATGCTAGAAAAACAATGTGCAAATATATAAAAATTTAAAAAATGTAGAAGTGCAATGAATATGGTGTGAAATGAATATATACATGAAAAAACAGAACAAAAACAGGGTGGTTGGTGGAATGGGTTATTGCACCGAAGAGAAGGCAGTTATGAGGGACAATGGGGCAATCCGTTCAGGATGGTTATGGCCCTGGGGAAGAAGCTGTTCTTTAGCCTGTTTGTTTTGGTTTTAATGCACCTGTAGCGCTTCCCAGAGGGCAGCAGGTGGAACAGGTCAGAGCCAGGGTGGGTGCTGTCCTTGATGATGGCACTGGCTCTGTTGAGGCAGCGGGAGGTGTAGATGTCCGTCAGAGAGGGGAGAGGGCGGCCGATGATCTTCTGAGCCGTCTTGACCACTCTTTGCAGCCTCTCCCTGTCTGCTGCAGTGCAGCTGCCGTACCATACCGTAATACAGTAGGTCAGCAGGCTCTCGATGGACGAGCGGTAGAAGGTCAGCAGCAGGTCAGGCTTCAGGTTGTACTTCCCGAGGACTCTAAGGAAGTGTAGCCGCTGCTGAGCCTTCTTGATGATTGATGTGGTGTTGACTGTACAGGAGAAGTCATTAGAGATGTGGACTCCAAGGTACCTGAAGGTGTGGACCCTCTCTACACGCTTGCCGTTGATGTAGAGGGGGGCAGAAGTAAATATTTTGAGTTGGTAAAGGTGTAATATTTTGAGTAGATACTATTGATATTAATACATTGTATTCAGTTATTTTTTTCAAGTCCATGTTATTTAGTTTTTACAAGTATATTTAATCCGATCATTTAAGTATGAAGAAGACATAAATGATCATTTCAAATGTTATATTGAACTTAGAATATAAATGAAGTCAACTGAACAGTATACTGTAACTCAAAACATGTATTATGATAACTTCAAAGTTTTAGGTAATCAGTTACATCAAACATTTTGAGTTTTCACAGGCTTGCTGCAGGGCACACTGAACCATGACATCATATTCACATCTTAAATGTTAGCAAAAGTACAATGAAAAATATGAGTAAGAATTGATAATAAATATAAACTGTTGTTTTCCAGGAATTGTAACTAAGAAACATATTTACATGTTTGCTATTGAAGTCATTGAAAAGTAACTAAAAGTGATTTGGGGTTTGTTTGATTGTCATTTAGTTGTAATCTAAAGAAAAAAAAGTATAGTCAGATGTTAATGAAACATCAGAAATGGGATAAGGAACAAGTGATTATATTTTGGTGTTGATCCTGATCATCATTTGGATTCAGCTTTCTTTTGAAGGATTCTTTACGACTGGGAGATTTGGCCTGGTGGAGGTCTTTTTATTTGACTGCTGCTCTTCTCACCAGCACACTTGGGATCTTTCAATCCGGCCTTCCTTGATAAGCCACAGATTGATGAAGAAAAAGCTTTTTCTCCAGTGCGTGTTCTCATGAGTCTTTTCAAATTGTCCTGTTAAGCATATTGAACAGGAACATTTAACTCCAGTGTGTCTTCTCATGTTGTCTTTTCAGATAGATCACTATGGCATTTAAAGGTTTTGTCACAGTGAGAACATTTGAAGTGTGTGTTGTCAGTGTGACATGTTGCATCATCTTTAGAGTCTTCATCATCGGTGTGACGTTGTGTCCTCACTATCTGATAGTGGAGCTAAGATCTTGTCTGCTTGTGATCCTCCACTGCGGGATGATGAGCTGAAGTCCCGAAACAACATCCGCACTTCCAGATGTTCTAAGCTCAGGTGGAGTGCAGAGGAGATGTGGAGCGGTGAGGGCGAGAAGCAAACTGGTATGGGTGGAAGTCTGGAGACAATATATTCCTTTACCAGCCTCTCAAAGCACTTCATTACAGATGTTTTTGGGATAATGTAAACATCTGTTCAGTATTTTAACATAAAAGTGTTTGAATGTGAGACATTAAAAGCCACAAAATGTGACGGGTCCATCAGACCCACAAACACTGGCTGAGTAATAACAATATGAACACCACACAAGAGTTAAGTCATTATTTATAGATGGATTTATTTCTTTCATTTTGTCCCATTTGACCCTCCATATTTTTGGAACAGCAAGACTTCCACAATATGGACTCATTTAGCATTTTCAAATCAAGAACACACTTCTTCCAGAATGCTTATTCACTTTCATTTCACCTATTTCTAGTTTCTTGTCTAAAATGACATTTTCTGTTGTAATGTTTGTATCGTCTCTAGAAAGGCACCTTATAAAAAAACATTGATTATTATTATTCGTATTATTCCTAAACAGAGAATGTGGTCCTTTCACATCATCTACAACCTTTTTTTCTTCCTGAGAACGTTTAAAAAATAACTAAAATGGCAAAGATTTACTCATTTTTTGTCATGTTTATTTTCATAGCTTCTTTCAAGCCAATCAAAGGAAATAAGATTATTTTGCCAGAGCACATTTGTATCACTTCTAGAGGTATTTTGTCAAAAATAAAGGATTTTGTGTTTTATTTCTATGAGCAGCAACATTTCAATGGTACTATATGTAGGACTTTACAATACTGTACTGCCATCTACTGGTGACTTTTGGCTCCTGCACGATAAATTGACGTGTAGGCGAGAGGCAGTAGCTTAGTTTCACTTTCACTTTGCCTTTTACCTCATTTTTCATTATCATCAGAATAAAACACAGGACTAAAATTTATCGACTTATTGGTGAATAATACAACAATATATACATTATTTTAGTTATTGAAACAACTAAAACAAAATAATAAAATCTTCTGCGCATGACACATCTCGCGAGAGCAGAGCAGTCATAGACGAGAGCAGCACCGTCTTGTAACGTCAAGCGTGCCAACTGTCGTGAAAACACATCGACGCAGAAAGAAGCCAGAAGGACGCTAATAAGTCAGTCTTATTATTTGTTCTCCAGTTTTTAAAAATGTATGTCGTATAAAATACGAGTCCTTAATTCTGGAAAAACCCGTCTCGGTGAGCGAGAACCTTATCGTTCTAGCAAGTTTAGCTAGCTTAGCTTGTTAGCTGCTAACAAAGAGACGCGGATGTTATCAACACTTCGCTAAGTAGAGATCTAATGTGAGTGTAAAGTGTTGGGATTGTGTGAACATGTGTGTGTAAAGTGTTGTGATTGTGTGAACATGTGAGTGTAAAGTGTTGGGATTGTGTGAACATGTGAGTGTAAAGTGTTGTGATTGTGTGAACATGTGAGTGTAAAGTGTTGTGATTGTGTGAACATGTGAGTGTAAAGTGTTGTGATTGTGTGAACATGTGAGTGTAAAGTGTTGGGATTGTGTGAACATGTGAGTGTAAAGTGTTGTGATTGTGTGAACATGTGAGTGTAAAGTGTTGTGATTGTGTGAACATGTGAGTGTAAAGTGTTGTGATTGTGTGAACATGTGAGTGTAAAGTGTTGTGATTGTGTGAACATGTGAGTGTAAAGTGTTGTGATTGTGTGAACATGTGAGTGTAAAGTGTTGTGATTGTGTGAACATGTGAGTGTAAAGTGTTGTGATTGTGTGAACATGTGCGAAAGAACGATAGCAGATTACCAGGCGGAACTTTCTAGAACAAAAGAGGAGAACAATCAACTACTGGACACTGTTTTCAAGAAACATCAAGTTGTGTTACACACAACAGGTTTGTTGACTTCTTACGCTCACATCTTTACGAACTTTATATTTGTTTATTAACACTTTTCTTCAATAGATTATTTGTCTTGTGGGGATGATGCAATGCTTTCATTTAAATTCTTCATGAAAACGAGACAGTTTGAGGTTGATGTTCCTCTCAGTTTGTAACAATGTGTGATTGATTGATTGAAGGAGTTATGAGAAGTTTGCATAGGAAAGGCTACACTTTCATCACGGTACACATTCACTGCTACAAGAAAGCCTGAGATGGTTTCAGTTGAAATATTTGTTCGCTCACACAGATAGAACACAAAGTATGCAGAAAGTAGCAAACAGACAACAATACTGCAAGAAAATTGCAGCAAAAGGCTTTGTATATTCCCAGTTACGAGTAGCTGCAACCTGTGATGTCTTGTCAAAGCTGCTTTGAAGGAAGTAAGGGATTGACACTCCTTTATGGCTATTGATAGGAAGATCCACATGTTGGTGGTATAGCAGGCAAACTAATTACAACCTTTTTTGGAGTGAGATCTGGGTTGCATATGACTTGTACAACTACCTCTGGTGTTATAATGGTTAATATATTTTGAAGTATCTAGACAGGTACATGGGTATTTTAGTGGTATGGTGTATCTTGTACACCAGACCAACTGCAAGAAGATGTACTCTGTCACCTACCAAGAGCCTCCCCACTTTAAGGAAACGGTTGAGTAGAAGCCCAATCATTTTGTTTTGGGCTGTCTGGAGTTTGTTTTTCAGGGCTTTTAAGGCGTCACGGTACCAAACATGAACTCTGTAGTCAAAGTGGGGTTCAATGAGTGCTTGTGTTAGAGTCTTAAGTGTATTTCCACCCACCAGCCGGGTGATCCTACTATGTAAGAACTAGGGTTGTATGGTATACCAGCATTCGTATAGTATCGCAATACTAATTCATCATATTCGGTACTATACCGCCTGTAAAAAGTACTACTTCTATGATTACATCAATATTTTTTGGCATCACAACATCTTTTTTCGTTTAAAAAAAATATAGATTATGTTTATAAAGTCAGTAAATATGTCCCTGGACACATGAGGACTTTAAATATGACCAATGTATGATCCTGTAACTACTTGGTATCAGATTGATGCCCAAATTTGTGGTATCATCCAAAACTAATGTGAAGTATCAAACAACAGAAGAATAAGTGGTTATTACATTTTAACAGAAGTGTAGATATAACATGTTAAAACAGAACATAAGAAGATATTAACCGTAAATGAACAAGTAGATTAATAAACCATTTTCTACCACTTGTCCTTAATAATTTAGACAAAATAATAGAATATAAATGACACAATATGTTACTGCATATGTCAGCAGACTAAATTAGGAGCCTTTGTTTGTTTACTTCCTACTAAAAGACAAGTTCACTATTTTATTTTAGGACAAACTTGCAATAAGAAACATATGTTGAATGTACCCTAAGATTTTTTGTTAAAATAAAGCCAATAATGCACTTTTTGTGGTCCCTTTTATTTAGAAAAGTATCAAAATACATTTAGGTACAGGTCCCGGTACCAAAATATTGGTATCGGGACAACACTAGTAAGAACATCATTTGTCGGTTGATTCTTTGTAGTCATTTTTTCACTGGAGAGATTAGTCTCTACGATGCAGCCAAGATAGGTCATCTAATATTTGTTTGTTATAATATTGTCAGCCACTTTGACTGTGAAGTTATCTACTTTTCTGAGGTTAGGAATTGAGCCAAAAACCTGTGTACTTGCAAGTACCAGGCGAGTCTTAATGTGCCAGTTTGTCATTGAAAGCCTTGCTAGTCTAGGTCTTAAGGATTGTAGCTTCACTTGTTTTGTGGCCGTCAGCCTCAGTTCTATGTTCTTTAAGGGTATAGAAAATGATGGAATGATCACTTAAGCCGCATACAGTAGTTCCACTTGTGGTGATCTTAGACTGGTCAGAAGTCACAAGGAAGTCTATGAAGGTTTAAAAGGACTCACTCACCCTGGTAGTTTGCTTAATGAGCTAAGTGAGACAATGTTGGTGGCACAGCTTAGTGAAGGTTTTAAAAATGGGTGCATCCTTTCAGGACATATCTGTGTTCCAGTCCCCAAGAAGATGTAGACCTGTATCAACGTGTTTACACAAAACTCACACACTCTCGTTAGCAACACATCACTGAACTTTAGAGCCATCGTGAGTGGAGTTGCTAACTTCAGCATTTTTCTTCTTTGTTGATGTTTTGCAGTAGTTAACATCCATGATGTAACAATGCTGCTAATCTACCAGAGTCCACATTTTGTTAACCATTTTATTCATTCTGACTTTTTATTGGATAATAACATCAATAAAATGCAATGGAAAAAATGTGTGAAAAAAATGCAAATGATAATAATAAGATGTCCTCTTCAAAGATGAGAAAATAAAATAAAATAGTAGCTACATATATAATATTCAATACATGCACACAACTTAAAAAGTAACTACAGGACAACAAATAAGACTAGAAGATGAGAAGCACTACATACAACATCAAATATACATTCATATTAAACATGCTGTGTTTTTAAACTACATTTAGCACAATCACTGTTGAAGTGTTTTTACATCCCTGCAGCTTCCATGACTGTTACACACTTGTGTCTACCGACCTGCTGCTTATACATGAACCTTTTATCACACACAGTGCAACTCAACGGTTTCTCTCCAGTGTGTGTTCTCATGTGTATGGTCAGGTTTGCCTTGCTGGATAAACTCTTCTTACAAACAGAGCAAGTAAAAGGTTTCTCACCTGTGTGTGTTCTCATGTGTACTATAAGTTTCTTCTTAGTGTTGAATCTTTTAGCACAAGCTGAGCAAGCAAAAGGTTTCTCTCCAGTGTGTGTTCTCATGTGTATGGTCATGCTTTGATTTCTGGAGAAACTCTTCTTACAAACAGAGCAAGTAAAAGGTTTCTTACCAGTGTGTGTTATCATGTGTGTGGTCATTTCCCTCTTAGAGTTAAATCTTTTAGCACAAGCTGAGCAAGCAAAAGGTTTCTCTCCAGTGTGTGTTCTCATGTGTGTGGTCATGACTTGCTTTATGGAGAAACTCTTCTTGCAAACAGAGCAACTAAACGGCTTCTCACCTGTATGTGTTCTCATGTGTCTGGTCACGTGAAGCTTTGTGTAGAAACTCTTCTTACAAACAGAGCAAGTAAAAGGTTTCTCTCCAGTGTGTGTTCTCATGTGTGTGGTCATGTTAAGCTTTGTAAAGAAACTCTTCTTACAAACAGAGCAACTAAACGGTTTCTCTCCAGTATGTATTCTCATGTGTGTGGTCACGTAATGTTTTGTGGAGAAACTCTTGTTACAAACAGAGCAAGTAAAAGGTTTCTCTCCAGTATGTGTTCTCATGTGTACTGTAAAATTATTCTTGTGTCTAAATGATTTCCCACATACAGAGCAGTCAAAGTGTTTGTTGTTTGTGTGATGTCTCGTATCACCTTTAGAGCCATTTTTACTCTCCAAAGGTTTTTGGACGTGGGCACTGTGATCAGAAGCTGAGCGAGCAAAAGGTGTCTTCTCTCCAGTGTGTGTTCTCATGTGTGTGGTCATGTCACACTTTCTGGAGTAACTCTTCTTACAAACAGAGCAAGTAAAAGGTTTCTCTCCAGTATGCATTCTCATGTGTACTGTACAATGACTCTTCTGCCTAAATGATTTCCCACATACAGAGCAGTCAAAGTGTTTGTTGTTAGTGTGATGTCTCCTATTACCTTTAGAGTCATTTTTACTCTCCAAAGATTTTTGGATGTGGTCACTGTGATCAGAAGCTGAGCAAGCAACATGTTTCTCTCCAGTGTGTGTTCTCATGTGTGTGGTCATGTGTTGCTTTCTGCAGAAACTCTTCTTACAAACAGAGCAAGTAAAAGGTTTCTCACCAGTATGTATTCTCATGTGTGTGGTCATGTAATCTTTTGTGGAGAAACTCTTCTTACAAACAGAGCAAGTAAAAGGTTTCTCTCCAGTATGTGTTCTCATGTGTACTGTAAAATGATTCTTGTGTCTAAATGATTTCCCACATTCAGAGCAGTCAAAGTGTTTGTTGTTAGTGTGATGTCTCTTTTCACCTTTAGAGTCATTTTTACTCTCCAAAGGTTTTTGGATGTGGTCACTGTGATCAGAAGCTGAACAAGCAACATGTTTCTCTCCAGTGTGTGTTCTCATGTGTCTGATCATGTGTTTCTTTCTGGAAAAACGCTTCTTACAAACAGAGCAAGTAAAAGGTTTCTCTCCAGTATGTATTCTCATGTGTGTGGTCATGTAGTGTTTGTTGTTAGTGTGATGTCTCGTATCACCTTTAGAGTCACTTTTACTCTCCAGAGGTTTTTGGATGTGGTCACTGTGATCAGAAGAGTGTGACATCATGTGGTCCATGTCTGAGGGTGGAGCAAAGATGCTGTCTGGTTCTGACTGGATATCTTCACAATGCTCTCCATCAGCTTCTGTGATGTGTTGACTTACAAGCTCCGCCCCTCTGTTCTCCTCTCTTTGACTGTGATGAAGCTGTGAGGACTGAGCTTCATCTTCTTCGTTAGCCTCCACCAGCTTTTGAAGCTGCTCCCACAGTTCCTCCTCTTCCTCTTTAATGTGTGGGGGCTCCAGCTCCTTCTGTCCCACACTGGAGCTCCACTCCTGCTGCTTGGAGGGAATCTCTTCTTGACTCTCTGCTGACACCCGCTGGACGTCTGCAGAACAAATGAGGTGTTACTGTATTTTACTTTGCCGCTCTTATGCCAACCATCCACATGATGTGAGGTTGGCCTAATCAAATATATGCATCAAAACTATCATATCTAAATCATTTATAGCTCTTATTACACATCTTACTGGAAGTCTTTTATGGTTGTGGACTTTTATTAACCAACAACAGGACAAACATGAAATATGGTGATGATTGAATAATAGTTAATTAGTTAAAGGCCTACTGAAAGCCACTACTACTGACCACGCAGTCTGATAGTTTATATATCAATGATGAAATCTTAACATTGCAACACATGCCAATACGGCCGGGTTAACTTATAAAGTGCAATTTTAAATTTCCCGCAAAATATCCTGCTGAAAACGTCTCGGTATGATGACGTCACAAATTGTAGAGGACATTTTGGGACAGCATGGTGGCCAGCTATTAAGTCGTCTGTTTTCATGGCAAAATTCCACAGTATTGTGGACATCTGTGTTGGTGAATCTTTTGCAATTTGTTCAATGAACAATGGAGACAGCAAAGAAGAAAGCTGTAGGTGGGAAGCGGTGTATTAGCGGCCGGCTGCAGCAACACAAACACGTAGCGGCTACGTCGTAGCCGGTGTTTCATTGTTTACATTCCCGAACGATGACAGTCAAGCTTTACCATTGGCTTGTGGAGAACTGGGACAACAGAGACTCTTACCAGGAGGACTTTGAGTTGGATACACATTGGCCTGTGGAGAACTGGCACAACAGAGACTCTTACCAGGAGGACTTTGAGTTGGATACGCGCTAAGGATGTCCCGATCCAGGTTTTTGCACTTCCGATCCGATACCGATATTGTTTTTGCACTTCCGATCCGATACCGATACTGACCGATACTGGCCTATCTGAGCATGTATTAAAGTTTAAAGTTATTTAGCCTACTTAGTTGTCAGAATCATGTTGAAAAGGGTTTTAGTACTCTTGATAACAACTAGCCAGCTGAATTAGGGGAGTTTGAATAATACACAATGGTTGGTAACAAGAAACTGAACTGTTTATTCAAGGATAAACACAAAATAGACAAAATTATACATGACAAACAAAAATGGCATCATTGAACTAGGGCTGGGCGATATGGCCTTTGTTTAATATTGCCATATTTTAAGGCCATGTCACCATACACCATATATATGTGGATATGTTTAGTCCATGTCACCATACACCATATATATGTGGATATGTTTAGTCCATGTCACCATACACCATATATATGTGGATATGTTTAGTCCATGTCACCATACACCATATATATGTGGATATGTTTAGTCCATGTCACCATACACCATATATATGTGGATATGTTTAGTCCATGTCACCATACACCATATATATGTGGATATGTTTAGTCCATGTCACCATACACCATATATATGTGGATATGTTTAGTCCATGTCACCATACACCATATATATGTGGATATGTTTAGTCCATGTCACCATACACCATATATATGTGGATATGTTTAGTCCATGTCACGATACACCATATATATGTGGATATTTTGCCTTAGCCTTGAATGAACACTTGATGCATATAATGACAGCAGTATGATGATTCTATGTGTCTACATGAAAACATTCTTCTTCATACTGCATTAATATATGCTACTTTTAAACTTTCATGCAGAGAAGGAAATCACAACTAAAAAATCACTATTTTTTTCATACGGTGTTGATCTGGAAATGTTTTCGGCATTTTGATGGTGTGGACGCGTGGCACCGAACGGAGATAAGTGAGAATCCACAGACCTGTGGATGTGTTGAAGGTGCGCTGGAAAATGCGGAACGGAAATTAGGGAGCAGCAGAAAAGTGGAATGTATTATTTAAATCGGTGCGTTGGAAAACACGGACCGGAGTTTTTTTTTTAAACTGGATCTGGATCGGCATTTTCCCATGCCTTGCCGATACGCAAATATCGGATCGGGACATCCCTAATACGTGCTACTGTGAGTACGCATGCAGCTGCGGCTTCCAAACATTTGATCGCTTGCCCGTACGTGTGTGCCGCTATGTGCATGTCACGTACGTAACTTTGGGGAAATATATGTGCTGTATGAACTTTGGGGAGGTGAACGGTACTTTGGGCTGTGGGATTGAGTGTGTTGTGCAGGTGTTTGATTTGTATTGGTGGGTTATATGGACGGGAGGTGGGAGGTGTTTGTTATGCGGGATTCATTTGTGGACCAGCAGCACGCACAATCATGTGTGCATACGGACTGTATCCCTTGCAGACTGTATTGATATATATTGATATATAATGTAGGAACTAGAATATTAATAACAGAAAGAAATGGGGGAGGGAGGTTTTTTAGGTTGGTGCACTAATTGTAAGTGTATCTTGTGTTTTTTATGTTGATTTAATAAACATAAAAAAGCGATACCGATAATAAAAAAAGCGATACCGATATTTTCTGATATTACATTTTAAAGCATTTATCGACATCTCTAATATATATATATATATATATATATACATATATATATATATATATATATTCATGTACTTACACTGTAAAAACTAATACTGGATGACATTAAATTATATATATATATTCATGTACTTACACTGTAAAAACTAATACTGTATGACATTCAATTATATATATATATATATATATATATATATATATACAGTGTTTCCCACACATTCATTTATTTGTGACGGCCCGCCACGAAAGAATTACGTCCGCCACAAATTGATTTTTCGGCTTTCGACTCGCTCGACCGCTCATAAAAGCAATGAGACTCTGTCTGTGAATGGAGCTTGTAGTTACAACTCCGGTGCAGTAGGTGGCGGTAGCCTACTATGCATTGTAACTCCGCCAAAATCTTCTGGTGGGCCAGAAGAAGAAGAAGAAGAAGAAGAAGAAGAAGAGGGACGGACGGACGGGATGAAAATACGAGGATAATATAGGTTATAGGTAGATAGGTTATAGCTGCATCACTCGCGGCTCGTCATATATTTAACGTTAATCCGCCATTTCACCGAGCGTTTCACTGACAGTGTGGTGGCCGGGGCAGACGCACGTAGTAACAGTCACGTGTTAATGGTGATGGGTCCGGCAACACCGATGCTTCGGCGCATGCGTCGAGCTCATAAAGCAAAACCCTGTGTCGGTGCACGTACCGCTTTTAGAAAGTCACGTGACCCATCATGAGCTGTTTTGGTCACGTGACCGATACGCCAACTGTGTCTCACTGACGCCTCCTCTGTGCCCTGTGAGCGGCTCTTTTCTACAGCCCGAGAAATAACTAAGAAGAGAAAGCGTCTAAAATTGAATACGTTGGAAAAACTGGGTTTTTTTGTAATAAAAATGTGTATATATATATAAAAAAAAAAAAATTCCAGGTCCACAAGCATCCTCATTCACAACACGTTCTCTTAGATTTCCATGTTATGATACATGTTCACATTATTTATTGACTGTATCTAAAAAAGATTAAAAAAATATATTTGTATTTAAATGAAGTTATGAAATAATCCTAAATGAAATACAATGACTTGGTTTATATTATTGTATATACTAGGGCATCAAATCAGTGTCAGTTGAGTCGGTCCATAGGTTGCATGTAGGGATTTTTAATGTCCAGCAGATGTCAGTATTTAGTGACACAGTATCGACACAGTATCAATACAGTTTTGCAATGTGTCGAAACGCTTCATGAAGCCTCATCAACCCATCACTACCTGTTACCATACCAACGAGCTAACATCCATCCATCCATCCATTTTCTACCGCTTATTCCCTTTGGGGTCGCGGGGGGCGCTGGAGCCTATCTCAGCTACAATCGGGCGGAAGGCGGGGTACACCCTGGACAAGTCGCCACCTCATCGCAGGGCCAACACAGATAGACAGACAACATTCACACTCACATCCACACACTAGGGCCAATTTAGTGTTGCCAATCAACTTATTCCCAGGTGCATGTCTTTGGAAGTGGGAGGAAGCCGGAGTACCCGGAGGGAACCCACGCAGTCACGGGGAGGACATGCAAACTCCACACAGAAAGATCCCGAGCCCGGGATTGAACCCAAGACTACTCAGGACCTTCGTATTGTGAGGCAGATGCACTAACCCCTCTGCCACCGTGAAGCCCTAAGCTAACATGTCCAGGTTATAACCCTGTTGTCAATAAACACACGTGGAGACGGTGCTTCAGATACTACATTAATACTGAAGCTAAATTGTCCACTGTCCACTGCAACATGTGAATGCAATGAAAAGAATAACATCTGAGCCAACCAGCTGTTAAAATGTTGTCCAGGTTAATGTTTTGGCCATTAAAGGCCCTTCATTTCAAGATTTCAACTGTGATCGGGCTTTAAACAGGTGGCTGACCTGTTCAGATGAGTGTAGCTGCTACTGGTCAAATAATGTGAAATAGCATTTCATTTTACATGTATGCAATGCCATTTAAATGTAATTATAGATAATAATAATAATAATAAATACTTTGTAGTGTTGTAAATAGTCAACGGGAAGGATTTTAGTAAGATATAAGCCATGAGCACTACGCAGCCAGAAAAAATCCTAGGCAAGACAAGTAAAAATATTGGGGCAAGTAGATTTGAGAAGTCGGGCAAGTAGAAAAAAACCTTAACGTTGAACCCTGCATGTGTTGAGCTGCTGGTTAGACGGCACTGTACATAGAGCGCTTCTACTCGTTAGTAATACATTCTAATGTTGGATGTTCACTCCTTCACACAGATGATGTATGCACTAATTAAAGGGGCAGAGCTTTAAGAGACATTTTAGCTTTTATATTTTATAAGATATATTTTTTGTAAGAACCATAATTAATAAATATATTTCAGTGAATAACTAATTGTTCAAATCTGTATATAAATATGTACATAAAGTGATGTAATTATATTCCAACTCTGCGTTCTTCTTGGTCATCGCCGCTGCCGCCGCTGCCCCCTGACCACACCACCACAAATAGATGCCTGTCCTGTGGGAAACACTGTGTATATATATATATATATATATATATATATATATATATATATATATATATATATATATATATATATATATATATATATATATATATATATATAATATATTCATGTACTTACACTGTAAAAACTAATACTGGGTGACATTAAATTACATATATATATATTATATATATTCATGTACTTACACTGTAAAAACTAATACTGGATGACATTAAAAGCAATGTTTTGTCCTTACTTACTTTTTGTCAAATTGTAACTATCAAAACAAAATATCAGTCATTTTGAGCTTAACTTTGTATTTAATTTACTCTTTCTGAGCTGCCTTGACTTGAAGAAATGTCATTTTAGAAGTTTAGAAACAAGTTTCAAACTTTGCAAATGCACAGATTAGTACAAGAAGGAACAGCTAAGCATGCTAAAGCTACACATTGAGGAGACAGGAAGTGATGATAAGCGCTAATTTAGCTCAAGTTGTAAAGTAGCAAAACAAGATGGGACTAAGTTCTAACCCAAGGCCAGCGGGCCAAATGTGGCCAGCCAAGTCATTTAGTGTGGCCTGCGATGGCTTAAGATGTGTTTAGTCTTTTACACAACTCTTATTTTGAAAGTTATTCTTCCGGTTTTGCTTATATAGGTAACTTATTTTCCCTTCTCCGTCTTTTAACTGCTGGACACTGCACAAGCCTTTAATCCTAGACATCATTAATGAATAGAGCGCTACTGCCTATTGGCACCGACAAGCTGTGGGGCCGCCATCTTGAACAGGTCAACATCTCCACTTGCTGACAGGCGCAATGAAGTGTTGGTGCATTTCATCCATCATATCATTTTCTAAATACTAAACTGATTTTCACACCTTTTTTTTCAATGCAAACATCATACATGTAGCTATGATACCGGACAAACTCATTGTGGTAGTTTAATATTCACAGTGGGATTAATAATAAAACAAACTGTAGAGAAGTATTTTGTAAAGACTTTTAACAGAGGTTTTAGGCAAGCTAGCCAACCATGAATCCTGAAGCATTTAATATAATGTCAATAAAGATGTTTATTGTATTCCAACCTAATCCTTGGTTATGGCAGACTATATGTAATATGGAAAATTGAACATTGTTCTTTGAGTGTAACAAGAAAAGCCCAATGTGTTTGATACATTTTATTTTGAATTTTAACATTCTAAAATCTTTTTTTGGAGTGCAATAGGAAACATATGTTTATTGTATTGTACATGTTTCTGTTAAAATACAGCGAATATTAACATTTTCGGTACCAAAAGGTATCGATATACATTTTGGTACCGGTACTGTTACCAAATTATTGGTATCGGGACTACCCTAGTTCCTATTGTGATGTTACTCTCCAAAAATAGCCAAAAGTATTGGGAGCGGAATATTGAAAATGGCTGACTGAAATTGGAAGACTTCAAGCAGAAGGAGCAGGTGAGGAGCCAGGGCCGAGAGCTGAAAGGATCCAAGTTCAGCATCAACGATCAGTTCCTAAAGGAAATCCTCCACAGGCGCCGCCATCTGTTCCCACTTTGTAAGAAGTTTATCATGGAAGGATGCTGTGCTGTCATCGCGGTGGATAAACTTTTTATCAACGGTCAACTTTACCGTGATCTGGAAGCCACGCCGTGGCTGTATTATTAACGTCTGAACGGTGATGGGTCTACTGCGCGCTGGGTTGCAGGTCGTTCTTCCCCAGACCGGGGCGGCAGCGTACCGCTCGCCTCTCGGCTGCATTCCTCGGCGCTCTCTGTGGCTGTATGGGGCTGTGGCACGGTGCGTTGGGGTGTTGGGTTGGCCGAGGTGGATGTCTGGTGGCTCGATTGGTCTGGCTGTGAATGAGTTGGGGTCAGTGGGTTGGCGGCCTCGGTGGTAGATGAGCGTGTGCGTTGTTGTGGTTTACAGGGTCGGTCACTTTTTTGTTTCGGTTTCGGCAACCGCGGGTGTTTGTACTGCGAACGGGCGGTAGTGGTGATGGTTGCTGTGGTGCTACCAGCGGTTGGCATTGCTGTGTTGGGTTGGAGTGGTTGGGGGACTGTGATTGGTGTCTGTACGCTTGTGGGGGCTGGCTGACGTTGGCTTGCCGGCTGTTTTGGGTATTGACATGCGGACGGGATGCATTGGCTTCTTCCCCCGTTGAGGGGCTCTGTCCCCTGGCCGGGGCTCGTATGGGCACATTGCTGTGTGGATGGCCGGGATGCGGTGATTGCAATGGGCATGGGGGCTGTGGAGTTTTTCGGCGTTCGGTTGCTGGTATGGACTCTGCAGAGTTGGGTTGGGGCGGGCGGGGGCTGGCTTTGTTTAGCAGGGGGTAGACTCGCGTGGCGTCATGTTAAAGTGGTCTGCTGCGCCTGTGGGTCGTGGGCTGTGGGGGGTATGTCTGAGCCCTCTACTCCTCCTACTTATAGCACACACACTCACACATAAATACGATTTTGGGGTATTGTCCTGCGGGGAGGCATGGCGGGGGAATGAGGATGCCTCCTATGGGGCTCCAGTCCTCCTGTCTTGTCCCCTGCTCGTCCATCCCTCAATCTTAGCTGCATATTAGACACTTAGAATTTGGGGGGCTCGGCTTGTTTGGGACCCACCATGACCTTGATGTCCCCCAATTTTAATGGCATTATTAGTTCCCACAAGCATACATATCTCACTCATGCTACAGTACACACATCAATAGAGACTAGAGTTCGGCTGGAATGGCTGACCTCCTAATTTTAACTACACAGTAGACACTCTGGGGGCCTTGTACACATGCATGGGGGGGTTGGGGTTCGGGAGTATATATATATATATATATATATATATATATATATATATATATATATATATATATATATGTATATATATATATATATAGTATATATATATATATATATATATATATATATATATATATATATATATAATGTTTTATGCATTCTAAATAGTAAATAAATGTGAATTAAAGTCTGCTTACAATATTCTGCTTATAAAGAACTTAAAAACAACCAAACCCCTCCATTAAGGTTTTATGTACATGCAGTAGGTATATATGTCATTTAGTAACAGCTGCATTTTAAAAGATGTAATATGTACCTATTTTTGCTCATCCATCCATCCATCCATTTTCTACCGCTTGTCCCTTTATGGGTTGCGGGGGGTGCTGGATTGTTCATTAGCGCATTCATTTCAAAAACGCAACACGAGGTTCGCTTTTTTTTAACAACATCTCTGAATATTACATACTGCAGACTTCATGAGAGCCAACAAACATAATAGAACAGCACTTACTGTACAAGGTCTGCTGTCACTATGATTCAGACTGATAAGATCTAGTTATATTCCCGTTTAGATGAAGAATGATTCATAATTGTCGCACGGAAAAGGGGGGAGAAGCTAAACGTCTTTTTGTGTTGTTCGCTGGGTCTAAATAGCTGTCAAATGTTACCAACTTGTCAGAGTACGTCCTCATCCTTCTACTATCCAGGTGAGAGGCACAATTCATGATCTGGAATAATCTTTCACCAGCACCGAGGTGAGGAAGGGGCTCACCAGCCGCTGATGTCAACATAGACACACAAGCTATAAATAGTTTGTCTGCATTAGCACTTATAATAACAATATCACTAATACTTGCTTGCTATTCAAGCCACAAAATGCAAATGGAGTATTGTTGGCACTTTTTGGATGGTTATAGAGGACCTCCCATTGGCTCCTTTGCAAGTGGACTTTTATTTACATTTATGAGTTAGAATGTGATTTTAAAACAATATATATCCGCCATCATGTATTTTATAATGATTGTGAACGATAGAAAAATTCCCCCAAAAAGCGCAGTTCCCCTCTAGATTCCAATGATTAGATTTAAGACTTGAAGTGTATGAGCATGAAGTGATGAAGCCTACTTGGATTAGTCTTCTAAGACAAAGTGAACAGTCCAGTTGTGATGGATTGAATGCCTTGAGAATAAAATGATATGTGCTTACTTGGACTGTGATGAAGCTGTGAGGACTCAGGTGCTTTGTCTTCATGCTCTTCAGTCTTCACAGAGACAACAGTCAGTGGAAACTTGCTGACATCATCCTCCTCCTCCTGCCCTACAACACACTCTCCCTCCTCTTCCTCTTTCCTGTGTGTATCCTCATCTTCCTCTTTCATGTGAGGGGGCTGCTGGATGTCTGTTGGGTAAATAAGTAAATAAGATAAAGAGAGAATAGAAATACAAACCCCGTTTCCATATGAGTTGGGAAATTGTGTTAGATGTAAATATAAACGGAATACAATGATTTCCAAATCATTTTCAACCCATATTCAGTTGAATATGCTACAAAAACAACATATTTGATGTTTGAACTGATAAACTTTTTTTTTGTGCAAATAATCATTAACTTTAGAATTTGATGCCAGCAACACGTGACAAAGAAGTTGGGAAAAGTGGCAATAAATACTGATAAAGTTGAGGAATGCTCATTAAACACTTATTTGGAACATCCCACAGGTGAACAGGCAAATTGAGAACAGGTGGGTGCCATGATTGGGTATAAAAGTAGATTCAATGAAATGCTCAGTCATTCACAAACAACGATGGGGCGAGGGTCACCACTTTGTCAACAAATGCGTGAGCAAATTGTTGAACAGTTTAAGAAAAACCTTTCTCAACCAGTTATTGCAAGGAATTTAGGGATTTCACCATTTACCGTCCGTAATATCATCAAAGGGTTCAGAGAATCTGGAGAAATCACTGCACGTAAGCAGGTAAGCCCGTGATCTTCGATCCCTCAGGCTGTACTGCATCAACAAGTGACATCAGTGTGTAAAGGATATCACCACATGGGCTCAGGAACACTTCAGAAACCCACTGTCAGTAACTACAGTTGGTCGCTACATCTGTAAGTGCAAGTTAAAACTCTCCTATGCAAGGCGAAAACCGTTTATCAACAACACCCAGAAACACCGTCGGCTTCGCTGGGCCTGAGCTCATCTAAGATGGACTGATACAAAGTGGAAAAGTGTTCTGTGGTATGACGAGTCCACATTTCAAATTGGTTTTGGAAACTGTGGACGTCGTGTCCTCCGGACCAAAGAGGAAAAGAACCATCCGAATTGTTATAGGCGCAAAGTTGAAAAGCCAGCATCTGTGATGGTAAGGGGGTGTATTAGTGCCCAAGACATGGGTAACTTACACATCTGTGAAGACGCCATTAATGCTGAAAGGTACATACAGGTTTTGGAGCAACATATATTGCCATCCAAGCAACGTTACCATGGACGCCCCTGCTTATTTCAGCAAGACAATGCCAAGCAACGTGTTACATCAACGTGGCTTCATAGTAAAAGCGTGCGGGTACTAGACTGGCCTGCCTGTAGTCCAGACTTGTCTCCCATTAAAAATGTGTGGCGCATTATGAAGCCTAAAATAGCACAACGGAGACCCCCGGACTGTTGAACAACTTAAGCTGTACATCAAGCAAGAATGAGAAAGAATTCCACCTGAGAAGCTTAAAAAATGTGTCTCCTCAGTTCCCAAACATTTACTGAGTGTTGTTAAAAGGAAAGGCCATGTAACACAGTGGTGAACATGCCCTTTCCCAACTAGGTTGTTGTATATGGAAAAAAAAACACACAATATTTGGTTTAACAAAAGCTCACGTTTATTATATAAGAAACAAATAAAAGCTAATAAATAAATAAATAAATATTGACTGTTACCCCCCTAAAAAAATAAAATAAAATAAATAAATATTGACTGTTGTTACCCAAAGTATATTAAGTGGGATTTTTCAGAAAAACAAATACGTATATACAGTAACACAAAAACAACCTGTCTCTGTGATCACTATAGGTGTATAAATAATAATATAGTGTTAAATAAAATCAGTCCCTTGGGCACAAAACTGAAAATAATACAGCTCTCCAAAAAGTGCACTTCTGCTGCTATTTGACATAACTGTTTGTTATGATGCTTTGACATTTTTGCACTTTATTTCTTTATTGAAAGAAAATTCTATGAAGAGAAAAGTTGTTTGCAAATGTGGTTACAATGCTAAAAAATGAAAAGTTAAAGCTAAAAAAAGAAATACACTTTATTGAGTTAACATTATTTCTTTATAGGGGGAAAGATGTGATGTTATGAGCTAGGGAAAATAACAACTACACTACCCAGCATGCAACGGGAGTGACGAGCATGCGCGGTAGCCCCGAAAAGTGTTGTTGCATGTCACCACCCGGCAGCTAAGAATGAGGTTATGAGCACGCTGTGAAAGTAAACGTCAAGAACTCAGCCAACACGCCTCGTCTGCATTATTTATAATTAGACAGACAACACATATACAGTGTGATTTTGTTTTGTTTACAAGGAAAGAAAAACAAAAGTTAAAAAAGGGAGATAGGTTGTATATATATATGTATGTGCTGCGGTTGCTTTAAGAACGTTGCGACAGCTGCCATAAAGGAGGTGCGTTGCTAGCCTGGTTGCTATGTTTCCGCTTGGTCGTAAAAGTGTTGGTCATGTGTTTGTACCCTGCTCAAATCTCTCAGTAAAGTTATTCATTGGATTATACCTTTTTGTTTTGAACTTTATTACACCTTGGAGCGCTTTTTCCGCTCCATTGTTTTCCTGCTTTCGCTATCTGCGCCTAATGACTGAGCTACGTGACGTCATTTATTGTGATGTTCCACGGAGCATTTCTGGTCGGGACGGGATTCGAATAAAGAACCAACTTTTTTTCTTTACTATCGTAGTCTCGATAACAGATACCGGTTCTCAAAAAGGGATTCGAGTCCGAGGACTCGGTTCTTTTCTTATCGAACAACCGGGAAAACCGGTTTTGAGTATCACTGACAGAGAAGTAGAGCTAATTTTAAGCATCGTTTTGGAGCTTAAAGTTAACAAAACTCAACAAAGTGTTGACTGGGAAACCACAAAAATGAAGAAAAGATGAGCGAGTGGTTAAGGTAAGTTTAAGTTTACGCGAAGAGGCCGGGTGGCTTTTTTCACGCAGCTCTGTCCATGTTGATATACGTATGTTTGTGATTGCACATTTGCGTACATTTTGGGAGTGAACAGAGTTGTTAGAACGCTGGTTTTTAATATATTATTAAAGTTTGACTGACCTATCTGACTGTTTTTTTGACATTCCTTTAGCGCAGTTAGATGCGGCTTACAACACCGGGCGGCTTATAGGTGGACAAAGTTTTGAAATATGCCGTTCATTGAAGGCGCGGCTTTTAACCCAGGGCGCCTTATGGTGCGGAAAATACGGTAGGTACATATGTACGTATGTGTCGCTGCCCCGGTGTGCATTGCTGATCGCAGCACCGGGTCTGCTGAGGTGCCGTGGCATGCCGGCTGTGGGCGCAGGGCTGGGCCCTTATGGCTTTTTGCCGGATGGGATGCCTGGTGGGTGGTGGGCGGAGGGGCCTGGACGTGCGGGAAGGGCTGCGGGGTTTGGTGGCGCTGGGCACTGTTGGTGACTAGGCCTCTTGTTTATTTTTATTTATTTTATTTAAAGGGTTTATTTTTTCATTTTTTTTTTGTGTATGTATGTGTATATGTGTGCATATGTATATGTGTGTGGTTGTATTAATGTGTATGTATGTGTGTGTGTGTGTGTATATATGTATATGCATGCATGTGTATACTGTATGTGTATGTATATGTATACATATATGTATGTGTGTATGTATGTGGATGTGTATATGTATGTGTAGGTGTGTGTAGGTGTGTGTATGGGTGTGGATGTCCGGTGGCTCGATTGGCCTGCCTGTGGATGAGTTGGGGTAGGTGGGTTGGCGGCCTCGGTGGTAGCTGGGGGTGTGCGTTGTTGTGGTTTACGGGGTCGATCGCTTTTTTGTTTCGGTTTCGGCAACCGCGGGTGTTTGTACTGCGGACGGGCGGTGGTGGTGATGGTTGCTGTGGTGCTACCAGCGGTTGGCATCGCTCTGTTGGGTTGGATTGGTTGGGGGACTGTGGCTGGTATCTGTGCGCTTGTGGTGTTGTGGGGGCTGGCTGGCGTTGGCTTGCCGGCTGGTTTGGGGGCTGACGTGCGGACAGGATGCATTGGCTTCTGCACCCTGGCCGACTTGTATGGGCACGTCGCTGTGTGGATGGCCGGGATGCGGTGTTTGTATTGGGCATGGGGGCTGTGCAGTTTTTCTGCGTTTGATTGCTGGTATGGGCTCTGCAGGGTTGGGTTGGGGCGGGTGGGGGTTGACTTTGTTTGGCGGGGGGTGGACTCGCGTGGCTTCACGTTAAAGTGGTCTGGTGTGGGTCACGGGCCGTGGGGGGGGGGGGGGGGGGGGGGGGGGGGACTACGGCCTCCTGGCCGTAGTTCCTGGTTGTCGGCCACATGGACTGGGGGGGATGTCCGGGCCTTCTACTCCTCCTACTTATAGCACACACAGTCACACATATATAAGACTTTGGGGGATGTCCTGCGGGGAGGCATGGCGGGGGGATGAGAATGCCTCCTATGGGGCTCCAGTCCTCCTGTCTTGTCCCCTGCTCATCCATCCCTCAATCTTAGCTGCATATTAGACACTTAGGATTTGGGGAGCTCGGCTTGGTTGGGACCCACCATGACCTTGATGTCCCCCAATTTTAATCACATTATTAGTTCCCACAAGCATACATATCTCACTCACGCTACAGTACAAACATCAATAGGGACTGGAGGTCGGCTGTAACGGCTGACCTCCTAATTTTAACTACATAGTAGACACTCTGGGGGCCTTATACACATGCATGGGGGGGTTGGGGTTCGGCGCACCCCTCATTGCCTCGTCGGTTGGCGCGGACTGCAGTCTGGTGGCCTGCCAGGCTTTTATTCATTTATTATTACTATTATTATTATTTTTAATTTATTTATTATTTATTTTTATTATTTACTTATTTTATTTCATTTTTTTTGTATTATATTTTTTTTGTATTTTTTTTTTTTAAATCTTATTATTTATTTGTGTGTGGCGTCGCGCGGGTCTCACTTTCTGTTGGGTGGGGTTCGTGCCCGTGTGGCCCGACCTTGCGCTGTGGGGTCTCTGTTGGTGACTTGATGTGGTGGCGGCGCGGCCCCCCATGTCTGGTCTGGATGCTGTGTCTCGGTTGTTTGGGTGGTGGTGTGTTTGTGCGGGTTTGGGTTGGGGTGGTGGAGTATTTTGGTGGGGGGGGGGTGTTGGTGTCTCTTGTTTGCATGTTGGCGTTTGGGCTGACTGACGCTGGCTGGTCTCCATGATCCTGTTGGCGTGTGGCTGCCGGTCGCAGTTTTTTTGATCGCTTCGATTTGATTGGGTAGTGTTGGCTGTCTGGGGGTATTGCTGCCGTTTGTTTGTGGTGTGGGCGCCCGTGGCTGATGGGTCTGGTGCAGGGGGGTGGCTGATGTTGTGATTGGTGGAAACGCGCACGCGTTGTGGTTGTCGGGGCTGACGAACTGTGTAAATGTATGTGTACGTGTGTGTATGTGTGTGTATATATATATATATATATATATATATATATATATATATATATATATGTGTATGTGTATGTATATATGTGTATTTTTGTGTATGTGAACATGTATATGTGTATGTGTATGTATATGGATATGTATGTATATTTATGGGGGTACGCTTTGGGCCTGCCCTGTCAGGCGGGGGTCGGCGCCTCAGGCTACTGCATCCGGACTGCGTGTCTGGAGCTCCTGGGTCACACCGTCCATCCCTTCCAGGTGCTTGTCTTGGTTGGGGCCTGCTGGGTCTAGTCCCTGCGTCTATTGTGGTAGCTTGGTGCTGCAAGGTATTCCGAAGTGCTTTGAGTCGGCCAGTTGCTGGGGTAGTGACCTTGTGTGTCAGCATTTCTGTGATTTTCTTTTAATTCTTTTTTTAAATTAATTAATTAATTAATTAATTTATTTTTTAATATATTGTATTAATATTATTTTTTTATTTTCCCTTCCCTCAGGGGGGGGGACTCGGCGGGGCGGTTGCTGGTTGTTCCATCTCCATCGCTGGGGTCCCTGCGGGTGGGGTGGGTGGTTCCCGTGGCGGCCGATTTGGGTGGGGTGGCCGGGGGTTGGCCTCGCCGCGCTCTCCGGGGGTGAGGGGTGGGCTCTTGGGGGCCCGGTTGCCGGTAAGGCGGGGGAGGTCTTCCCGTCCGGTTGCGGGGAGTCTCTGGGCCCCCCGGGCGGGGCGTCCCGCCTTTCTGCCCGTGTGGGGTCTGGCTGTCCCCTGCTTTTCTCGTGCCTTGTCCTCTGCCGGGTGCGTCTGTCTGCGGCCTGCTGCTGACCCTTGTGGGCGGCGCGGTGGGCCGGGCTCTGGGGTTTCTGTCGCTGGCCGGCTTGGCGGATGTCCCTGGTTCCCTGGGCACCACACCTACTGTTTGTGGGTTGGGCTCTCGGGGACGCTGGGGCCGTACTCTGGCTCCCACGCACACTGGGAGTCGAATATATTGTACATACAAATTCACATATACTCACATACATACATAGGTACCTACGCTCCCACATACATACACAAATACAGTACATTTTTACATACTCAAAGTTCTTGCATCCACACGCACATTCATTATACAAACATACACATACACATACTGTACATATACACTCACTGTACAAACATACATATACACATACTGTACATATACACTCACTGTACAAACATACATATACACATACTGTACATATACACTCACTGTACAAACATACATATACACATACTGTACATATACACTCACTGTACAAACATACATATACACATACTGTACATATACACTCACTGTACAAACACATACACATACTGTACATATACAAGTACATATGCATATGTACACTCATGCACATAATCACGTTTCATCAAACATATATTAACGTTGTTGCCCTAGGGTAAACTGGGTAACACATGGCACACTGACAAAGCTTAACCTATTGTTACTATAACAATCTACAAGGTTAATATAGGTTGCTTCTCTTTCTCCCGCTCCATTTTTCTGCATTCTTTCGTATCTCAAGTTATCATTACGTATATGTATTGTTGCATTTGAACAACTGTATTGTTGATAATAAAGGTAAATTATTGGTATTGTTCATTATCAATAGCACTATTTCTATTGGTATTTGTATTGCTCCATTTGTAGTGTAAAAATGTTCATTGTCATTTCTGTATTATTTTTTATTTTCGCTAACTGCTTATTTGCTATCACGTTGTTGTGTTTGCTGTTGTTGTTTTTGTCTCTCTGTCTAATCCCCCTCTTGTCCCCACAATTTCCCCCTCTGTCTTCTTTGTTTTCTCTTTCTAGCCCCTCCTGCTCCGGCCCAGCTGCACCAAATGATAATGTGAATACATTTAATAAAGTCAAATACAAATAAGGCAACAAGAGAAGTATCCTACACTTCTCTTTTGTAAAGTAAATCTGAACAGCCGATATGGGCATCTACATCTACTATATGATTTGCCTGAGAAGCTGGTAAATATAATAATAATAATAATAATAATGTATTCATGATTGTTGAATGTCATTTTGTAAAAATCCTAATAATTTTTTTTTTTTTTTTCACTAGGCAAAACTCAACAGCCACAAGCAGGACAGACTAAAAGGAAAACTTCCAATGGAGACAAAGTTGCTGAATGCAGTAGAAGATGACGTCCAGATAAAGAAGAGACTTCTGGACATGATGGAGACATCAGAGAAGACATCGTCTGACAATTTAGACAAACTAACCTCAAATTACTAAGTCAAAATATTGACTTACTAAGTCATAATAATAACATACTTAGTATCTCAGGTAACTAGGACTGTTTTGTGTTTTGTTTGTACTTTACGGAAAAAATATGGAGATATATATCATATATCGCCATTCTGCCAATGGAGCGGAAAACACAACCAAAAATTGTAGGCTTCTTTATTTCTCTAATATTTTTATTTATTATAAGATATTGTTGTTTGGTTATTTTTTAATAAACAATGTGTTCAATGTAATCAGAGTCTGTAGTCTATTGCCCCCCCCAGGCTGTGGTGGCAGCGATGAGGTGGAGACGTGATGGTGGCGACAGGCCGAGTTACACTGTTCCTTACACCCACCCACCCCCTTCCCCGTCCGGCCGCCTATCCCGGGCGACGCCCCCTCCCACCACCTTAACTAACACATTTTCTGGGGGAAACACTGAGCAGTGAATGTGTACCGTGATGAAAGTGTAGCCTTTCCTATGCAAACTTCTCATAACTCCTTCAAACAATCAATCACACATTGTTACAAACTGAGAGGAACATCAACCTCAAACTGTCTCGTTTTCATGAAGAATGTAAATGAAAGCATTGCATCATCCCCACAAGACAAACCATCTTCCTATTAAGTTCAACTTAAAGTACCAATGATTGTCACACACACACTAGGTGTGGCGAAATTATTCTCTGCATTTGACCCATCACCCTTGATCATCCACTGGGAGGTGAGGGGAGCAGTGAGCAGCAGCGGTGGCCACGCCCGGGAATCATTTTTGGTGATTTAACCCCCAATTCCAACCCTTAATGCTGAGTGCCAAGCAGGGAGGTAATGGCTCACATTTTTATAGTCTTTGGTATGACTCGTCTGGGGTTTGAACTCACAACCTACCCATCTCAGGGCGGACACTCTAACCCAGGGGTCACCAATGCGGTGCCCGTGGGCACCAGGTCGCCCGTAAGGACCAGATGAGTCGCCCGCTGGCCTGTTCTAAAAATCTTATCTTATTTTTTTTTAAATCAACATAGAAAAAACACAAGATACACTTTCCATCAGTGCATCAACCCAAACAACCTCCCCCCCCCCCATTCACACTCATCCACACCTACTCACACAAAAGGGGTTATTTCTTTCTGCTACCAATATTCTGGTTCCCACAACATAGACAACACATCTGCAAGGGACACAGTCCCTGAAGCACACATGATTGTATGTGCTGCTGGTCCACTAACATTTTCATTCATTACTATTTTTATGTAATTATTTTTATATTGTTTTACTTTCTTTTTTATCCAAGATTTCTTTTTAAATGTATTTATCTTATTTTATTTTCTAAAAAAGGACCATATCTTCACCAAACCAGGTTGTCAATGAAATTAGATTTGTTTAAAGGTTTTTTAAAAGCAGGTTCAGTCCAGATAATATCCAAGTGGGACTCAGCAACACACACCTTCATTCATGTACACAGAAGAAAATTAGGGAACACAACAGATTGCATATCATTTATAAACAAAATTACATTTTCAAAATAAGCATTTCTGTACAATCCAGATTATGTCCAGGTCACTCAAATTAGGGAACACAACAACAGATAGCATATCATCTATAAACATAATTATACTTTCAAAATAAGCCTTTGAGGACTTCCCATCTTTTGTTTATGTTTTTTGGCATCATTATCATTTTCAACCATGTAACTTTATAAAGTTAAAAAATACTGAATAAATGTTTTAAAGAAAGTAATACTAAGTGAATATCTGTTGTTGGCCTTAAAAATAAACCTTTTACCAAGTACTATAATTAAATTGACTAAATCATGATTGTCAATGAACTCTCCTAAAATAACAGAAACCACATCAAGTTTCATAAACAAACCAATCCTTCAACACATTTTTTCAACTTCCACCCAAAACGAAGACACAATATGACAATACCAAAACAAATGCAGGGTGGATTCAGACTCCTGACAACAAAATCGGCAGTCATCTGATTCTGTCATATTCCATAATTTTAACATTTTCCCCATCTGTAAGAAGTTATAAATAATTTTAATTTGAAAATAACGATTTTGCACATCGATAGTAGTTTTGTAGATTAATTTGACTATGGCATCCCACGGCAACGGGCAGTCAAAAAAATCCTCCCATTTTCCATATGTGTTGTATGGGCCAGCCTTCAAAGATTTCTTTATTAAATAGAAATTATATATTTTTCTATTTATTTTAGTTCCTTTTTGCCAACTGGAATTTCTTATTAGAGGTTTACAAACTAATAATTTAGTAGTTCCATAATTAATTATTTGTTTCCATATTTTCCCAATGACTCCAGTTAGTTGATGAAATGAAAAGCTTGAGCAAGCATCACCATACAAAGTTGTAAATTCATCATACTTCATCATCTTACCATTCTCATTGATAATATCATTGACAAAAATCATTCCTCTTTCAAACATATTTTTCCAAAAGAAAGGCTTTCCATCTATTACAATATTAGAGTTCATCCATATTATCTGCTGCAAAATATCGTCTCTTTTTTCTGGCACATACAATTGAAAACACCACCATGAGTGGATTGTTTCCTTTATGAACACGCCATGTTTCCCAGCAGACTCTCTACATAAGAAAAATGGGAGGGGATCATTTGTAAAAAAGGATACCATTTCTTTTGATACAGTACATGTTTTTTGTCCAACAGTACACTTGTGTACCACTCAGTGTTTAAATACATATTTGGAACAATTGATGCTTTTAAAGACAGACACACAGCTTCAAGGTTGAGAAGTTTCATATTCATACTCATTGTACAAAACCTTTCTTTTAATATTTTCTGGTTTGCTGTCCCAGACAAAATCGAAGACCCTCTGCTCATAAATCTTTAAAAAGTTTTGTGATGGAGCTGGTAATGACAAAAACAAATAAATAAATTGAGGAATAATTAACAAGTTGACAATAGATATTTTACCATACAAGGTTAAGGATTTCCCTTTCCATAATTGCATAATTTTGTCCAGCTTTCTTAGTTGATTATCATAATTTACTGAGCCTAGATCTTCCAGATTTTCTGGGACAACAACACCAAGTATGTTAACTGGACCGTATGTCCACAAAACAGGCACTTTGCATTCCATTCGAAAGGACGTTCCCTTTAGATTTCCGATCCTTAACATTTTACTGTTATCATAATTAAGCGTAAGGCCAGATGGCTGTGCAAATATGTCCAAAAGATTAAGAAGGTTCCGCAAACAATGAGGACAAATCTTATCTTTGTGAATCAGCCTTTTCTGACATGAACTTCATCAAGAACAAACACAGAACACGCCTGACTGATGCACATCTGCAAGACTCACTCAGAGTTGCAGTGTCAAGTTACACACCAGAGTACAACACACTAGATAACAGCAAACACACTAGTTAACAGCAAACACACTAGTTGACAGCATGCAATGCCAGGCTTCCCACTAACTGGCAAAGAAACAGATAACAGATTTGGTGTCCAGTTCAAAGTGTGACATGATTTATTTAAACATTTGAGAGTTGACTTTTGTATTTTACATGAGTTATTATTTGTACAAACATGGTGCAAAGTAATTTTATAATTTGTTAAACAATGTTAGTGGCTCGCTACTTAAAATGGGATATTGTGATTTCAAAAGACTGTCTTAGAAGTGATCATTTAAAAATGTCCATTTTGAAAAATGTGCACTTAGAGAAAATATAAAAATAAAGTGTTGCATATTGATATTTATCTGCTTCTATATATATTTAAGATGATTAGTGTTTCCACAAAGATAAATATCATTAATTATTAATAATAACATAGAGTTCAAGGTAAATTGAGCAAATTGGCTATTTCTGGCAATTTATTGAAGTGTGTATCAAACTGGTAGCCCTTCGCATTAATCAGTACCCAAGAAGTAGCTCTTGCTTTCAAAAAGGTTGGTGACCCCTGCTCTAACCACGAGGCCACTGATTGACCATCTATTGAAGAAAGGTGTTAATAATCACATATAAAGTTAGTAAAGATGTGAGAGTAAGATGTCAACAAACCTGTTCTTTGTAACACAACTTGATGTTTCTTGTAAACAGCGTCCATTAGTAGCTTGTTCTGCTCCTTTGTTCTAGAAAGTTCCGCCTCGTATTCTGCTATCGTTCCTTCTAACACTACAAATATTTCTTCAACGGCAGCAGTTAGTCGCTGATCCACCAACGCTCTCAACATGTGTAATGTAGACATTTTCACACAATCACAACACTTTACTCTCACACTTGATCTCTACTTAGCGATGTGTTGATAACTTCTCTTAGCAGCTAACAAACTAAGCTAACTAGCGAGCTAAGCTAACTAACAAGCAAAGATAGCAGGAGATCTAGCAAAGTGCTTCTAGCACACCGAGACGCTTCTATCCTTGAATAAAGACTCAAAGATGTATTTTATACGACGTAAATATGTCAAACTAAAGAACAAATAATAAGACTGACTTATTAGCGTCCTTCTGGCTTCTTTCTGCGTCAATGTGCTTTCACGACAGTTGGCACGCTTGACGTTACAAGACGGTTCTGCTCTCGTCTATGACTGCTCTGCTCTCGCGAGATGTGTCATGCGCAGAAGACTCAAAGCTTTGTAGTAAATCAGGAGCGTGATCACTTTTTGATTTTCTACATTTATTTTGCATTATTGACTTTGTTAAAACTGTTGTTTGTAATAAAGTGATTAATTGTATTATTTTGTTGTAATTGTTTCACTAACTAAAATGATGTATATATTGGTGTATTATTCACCAATAAAACAATACATTTTGGTCCTGTGTTTTATTCTGGTGATAATGAAAAATGAGGTAAAAGGCAAAGTGAAAGTGAAACTAAGCTACTGCCTCTAGCCTACACGTCAATTTATCGTGTGGTAGCCAAAAGTCACCAGTAGATGGCAGTACAGTATTGTAAAGTCCTACATATAGTACCATTGAAATGTTGCTGGTCATATTAATAAAACACTAAATCCTTTATTTTTGACAAAATACCTCTAGTAGTGATACAAATGTGCTCTGGCAAAATATTCGTATTTCCTTTGTTTGGCTTGAAAGAAGCTATGAAAATAAACATGACAAAAAATGAGTACATCGCCGCCATTTAGTTTTAAAAAAAGTTCTCAGGAAGAAAAAAAGGTTGTAGATGATGTGAAAGGACCAAATCCTCTGTTTAATAATAATACGAATAATAATAATCAATGTTATTTATAAGGTGCCTTTCTAGAGACGATACAAACATTACAACATTGAACAATATAAAACAGAACATGTCAGTTTAGATAAGAAACTAGAAATAGGTGAAATGAAAGTGAATAAGCATTCTGGAAGAAGTGTGTTCTTGATTTGAAAAGGCTAAATGAGTCCATATTGTGGAAGTCTTATATATATATATATATATTCAAAATTGCGAACTTTAATATTTTTGACTCAATAAATAAAGTGTTTGTATGTTCTCTATATCCAACATGATGTATTATTATAACTGATCTTTTTTGTAACACGGTTAGCAAATGTAGCGCACATTTGTAGTTATTTCCCATATTTCTACCAATAAGTCAGATATGGTAACACGAGTGAGCAGTAGAGAATATGAAGTGAGTTTTGGCCCAGGACGTATTTTGCTTTATTCATTATTGAAATGTTTTTTTGCCACCTTATGTTGTATGTTTTATAAATGAGATTTCCAGTTCATTTGATCATCTATTAATACTCCCAAAAATCTTGTTTCTTTTACCCTTTCTATGTCTACTCCGTCTATTAGTATTTGTGTATGATGCTCTTTTCTACTGTTACCAAATAGCATTATTTTACTTTGACTGAGATTCAAGGATAGTCTGTTTTTGTCAAACCATCTTTTTAATTTGTTCATTTCTTCTGTTATTATTTGTATTATCTTCTGTGTGTTTGAATGTCTTCATTGGTTAGTCAGCTTCTAAGACGATATAGTTTGGCCACCAGTGTTGAAATAACTAATGTTACCTTGTGTGTGCTTTCTTTTACTTAAAAGCATGTCAACTCAAAGAGTTTTTTGACATTGTTATGTTAAAGTGCTTTTTCTCATTTAATTCACTTTATTTACTCAGCATGTTAATACAATGTTGAACTA